>NW_017671615.1:45574-58077 GCF_001879085.1 Nicotiana attenuata
AGTCGAAGTCGCCTACATGGCTAAGGCCATCAATTATATCATGGCTAAGGCCATCGCCGCCAACGGTCGACCTAGATTCGACTAAGGCGAGTAAAGAGTCGAAGTCGCCTACATGGCTAAGGCCATCAATTATATCATGGCTAAGGCCATCGCCGCCAACGCTCGACCTAGATTCGACTACGGTAAGTAAACGACTCGACGACAGTCGAAGTCGCCTACATGGCTAAGGCCATCAACTATATTATGGCTAAGGCCATCGACGCCGATAAATCGACCCAGCTCGACTATGACGGCAAATAACTCGACGACAGTCGAAGTCACGTACATGGCTAAGGCCATAAATGATATTATGGCGAAAGCCATCGATGCCGATAAGTCGACCCAGCTCGACTACGACGGCAAGTAACTCGATGACAGTCGAAGTTACGCACACGGCTAAGGCCATCAACGGTATAATGGCTAAGGCCATCGACGCCGATAAGTCGACCCAGCTCGACTATGACAGCTAGTAACTCGACGATACTCGAAGTTGCGCACACGGCTAAGGCCATCAACAATATAAAGGCCGAAAATAAAAGGTACAAAAAGAAAAGAATAACAGCAAAAGTACAACTTCCATTATCATCCAAAAATACATGTACAAAAGGACCCATTTACGTCTCCAAATACAGCAAAACAAAATGAATACAAGTCCTAAGGGGCTTCGCCATTCTGTTCACCGCCCCCCGTCGGACCGCCATCTCGTCCACCGCCGTCCTCGGCCCGATAGGCCACAGAGATCCAAGAGCCGGATTCTAGACGGTTGACGTCTTCGGAGTTATAGCCCGCCCGGTCCGGGGAATCAGAACCATACCCACAAGTTTCACGGGCGACACGGGCTATGCGCCGTTGTTCTTGAACCTCCGCCTCAGTAGCTTGACCCGCAGCTAAGAACTCCTCGAATACGACCAATCTGGCCTCGGCGTACACCCACATGTCATGCGCCTCACGATGCGCATCCTCATCAGGCCTTGGTGCAGCAGTCCGCTTGAGGACTTCAATCTCAGCCGCCTTGGCATCGAGTTCGGTGGTCCTAGCGGCAACCTTGATTCGCAAATCAGCAGCTTCCGCCGCTAACCCACGGCCAACCTCCAACTCTTCTTCCTTAGACTGGAGAAGAGTCTCCAGCTCAATGTTCCGAGCCAGGGCGGTCATCAGCTGCTCGTCGATCTGCTCCAACTCGGCCACCCTCCGTTTCAGCTGGGCCTCCGACTGCTCCAAACCCTCACGGAAAACCCGAAATTTTGGGTCCTGCTTGAGTAGGTCCGCCAGCGCTTGATGCTTGACGCGGCACCGCCGATATTTCTTTACCACCTTGTTAAAGGTGGCTGCCTTCCTTTGCGCTCGCCGCCCCCTCTCTACCTCCAAGATGAGAGTCTAAAAAAGAGGAAAAGGAGGAATGGCAAGTCAGTATGCATCAAAATTTACTTTACGGTACATGTAGAAAATCAAAAAATACCTGCAAGGCCGCGCCGGCAACCCTCCGGGATAGTTCCCCGTCGCTAACCCTTTTTAACATTTCACGCTCAGCGGCCGCACATAGCAAGGTCATATCCGTTGTGGCCTGCTCGCTGTGTTGCAACAGGTTATACCCTCCTGGGATCAGAATTCGGCGGTTGGATCTACCTGCCATCATCCCCACACGGGCCGGACCCCGCGTTAACGCATCTGCATCTGCCTGGGCGGCCTTAGGGCCCACCCTCTCGGTATCATCACCCGCTTCTCCAACGGCAGCCGACGAGCCGCTCTCCGGAATGCGTGTTGGGCCGGCGTCGAGAGCCGCCCCCCTTGGGGAGCCGACCTCCCGGAACGGATGACATCTGCCATAAAAATTGGCCTTGACTCCCGATGGGGCTCGCTCGCCCCCTCGTCCTCTGTGGCTATCCCCTTGCCGGTTATCAACCGATGTCTTTTCCTTTCCGGCGGCTCCTTGCTCTTAGAAGTCTCCTCCACAGCCCGTAGGGATGGCATTGAAGGAGTCGCTCCCCTCGTGGACGCCGCCACGGGCAGCGGTTGAGGAACCTCCGCAGCGCCATCACTGGGCGAACCACAGGATATGTATCCATCTTCAGAATTAGTCCCCGCCCCAGGTGAGGTGACGACGTTCTTTTTCTTCTTCTTAGGGGCGCTCCGACCTGCCAACGCGAATAAGTCAGGTAACAAGAACGTAGGGAACTCCCAAACCGTAGCCAAAGAATTACCTGACGGGCCGTACCGTTGAAGAAATGCAGCCCAGGTACGCCATTCCTCCGCATAAGGTATTATTCTTTCCACCCATGATTTAATGTCATCAGTGAACTGGGGTGGAGAAGCCCTCGCTGCGAATAAAAAAGGGAGAAAAGCAAAGAAATCACAATGGCCGTATGGTCAAAAGCGCAAGCAGTCCTGAATCCTACGAGTAGAAATACTTACGTTCTGGATTCCATCTTTCCGGGAACCCTTCGGGATTCGACACCAGGTGCTCCGTCCTGATGTAGAAATATTTACGCCAAAAGCGGCGGTTGGGCTTATCATCGGCTTTAACAACCAAGCCCCTTGTGCCACGACTTTTTAACTGCAGCATGGTACCCCTCAGGTAACCAAGGCTGAATAACTGTAAGAGGTGGTGGACCGAGACGCTGCACTCAGCCCTGGCCGCATAAGTGGTCATAATACGACACACCTTCAAGGTGTAAGGAGTGAGTTGAGCCGGACACATTGTAAAAACGGCAAAGCTCCTCCATCAGAGGGTAGATTGGAAGATTGTAACCGATCAAGAACGGGTACTCATAGAATATGCAATATCCAGGCCGGTGCACATTGGTATAGTCCGTCCTGGCCGGAACCATTTCCACGTGGTCCGGAATATGGTGCGTCTCTCGAAGATCATCTAAATGGGATTGTAATAAAACGCTGTGCTCCCAGGGAAGGTCTGGGCTTTTAGTTGGAAAATCCCTGCGAACATGCATCTCTTTCGGAAGGACGTTGTCTACACTGAGAGGAACAAGGGCCTTCTCCGCCTTTTCCCCTTCACCACCGGAAGATGGCGGAACCCTAGACGGGGCATTATCTTTGGCCTTTTTACTACTCTGTCCACGTTTTGTCATGATTATACTACGTAAGAAACGAAGTACTAACGATAGGAAGTGTGGTTTTGACAGAAGTGGGAGAGTCCCTCACGAAATAACGGTTACAGGAAAGAAAGACAAAGGAGTAAATCAGAAAATGCTTTCCGAAGGCTTGAAAGTTGAATCGAATCGAACCTCTCTCCTACTTATAGGGATAAGTTGCGCAGAAATCGAAGAGTCATGATTCAAAACGTGCGCGGGAAACCAAAATGTCACATCATCCTCTGAACCGCCTCGGGGGCAAATATAATAATAATGCATACAGGCGATGACGTCATTCCAAAAAGGAAGCCACGCGTCAGTGGCTCAACAACGTCATATATTTCACCTCATTCATATGGCCGCCCCTGGTCGAGGTCAAATTCTCCTAAGCCGAGGTTCGCATTTCCGCCCATCGAAGACGCCCACCGAATGTGTCTCCAACGAGCGGAGGGACTAACTGTATAGGGTCAAATTTGACCCTCAGCATCTCTACGCCAGTGGGTACGCCCAGTGAGTGTACGCCGACTAACGTAGCGGGTACGACTCGGACGTGGGGACAAAAGCGACATCGTTTAGGACTTAGTGTCTTTACTAGGGAGACGTTACCTGTCTTTGTAACTTTTTGATTCTTTCGAGGAAGGTCTCTTATTATATAAAGGAGATCTTCACATTGTAAAGGGGGGATTCTGATCTAATACAACTCTCGCATTTTCTAGCTTTCTCTCTCTATCTCTACCTCAAACGAACATATCTTATTGAGTTCATATTATCACTTTGCAATACTAGATCTACAACAATAATATCATCTTTGCATCTCTAGGTTTATTATATTTGATTACGATTTACCCTTTTCTTACTTTTAATTGTTTTCTAGCTTACAAAGTATATTATTAACTTTTGAGCCAAACAATAATTATCAGGCCCATGCCAAACATAGGATAAACACAAACAAATAAATCAGCTGTGATCAAGAAGTTAAACAAAGCGAATGTAAAGGAAAAAGATAAGAAAGATGCCATAGGCGCCCCCAAGCGTTTCGCTTGTTTTCTTGCTATCCGGTGACTATGAATTTGTATTGACTCCATGAGCAAGTATGGAGAGTCTCGCAATAAGACTCCATGTGTAGATAAGGAGATTCGTGTCGCTCCAAGTGTTCATGCAAAGAAAAGAGAAAATAAAGAGTGAGCAATATAATCTTTACGTCACAAATTGTATACACAACCAATTGAAGATAAAACTGTAAAGCATCACAATTCCTACAGTGATGCTAAAACACCTTATCAATGTAGAGTTCGTTCTTTATAGAAGAAATTGAAGTCAACATGATAACTACAATAATGAACTAAAAGACGAAACGGCATACATTTTGTTCTTTTAATATACTTATAGGTAGGGTTTGCAAAGTATGTTAACACTTTAACAATGCATTACTAATATGACATATTAATTCAGGCAACATTTGTTTAAACTGAAAAATTATTCATAGTCATGTCGTAAGCACATACACAAAGCTCTATAGAAGAATTATCACATACAAGTCTAAAACGAGCCAATTAAATTATAATATGCTAAGTTTTCTTAAATCCAAATAAAACAGCATCCAGTGCTAGAGAGAGAGCATTTAACACATCAGTTGCATTTGCTAACCACGTTATGTGCAGAAACATGTGTCTTTCAATTTTCTCAAGATCTAAGAATTGTGTAAGATAGATTTTAGACCACCTATAATTAACAATAATAAAAAAGATATCCTTACTGTTATAGATAACATATGAGATTATGTACTCTCATGTTCATGGAATATTCAAGTATAAAAGAATAAGGAATTTTCCTATTGTGACGACCCGACCCGTCGTCACGTGTGTTACCGCCCCGTTTCCCCCATTTTATGCTTCTTTATGTTTCATTATCAGTATTTGATGTGTTAGAGTTGGTTTGGAATGGTTTTGATAAGAAATGAGACACTTAGTCTCTTTTAAGAAGGCTTAAGTTGGGAAAAGTCAACCGGACGTTGACCTTTGTGTTAGAGGGCTCGGATATGAATTTCGATGATTCGGTTAGCTTCGTGGGATAATTTTTGACTTAGGAGTGTGATCAACAGTCATTTTGGAGGTCCGGAGTAGATTTAGGCTTGAATTGGCAAAGTTAGGATTTTGGCGAATTTCGGTCGACAGGTAAGGTTTTGATCCGGGGGTCGGAATGGAATTCCAAGAGTTGCAGTAGCTTCGTTAGGTGATTTGGGATGTGTGTGCAAAATTTCAGGTCATTCGGAGGTGTTTTGGTTGGATTTTTGATCGAATGCGTGTTTCGGAAGTTTTGGAAGAACTTAGGCTTGAATCCGATGAGAAACGATGGTTTTAGTGTTGTTTGAGGTGTTTTGATGATTGGAGCAAGTTTGAATAAGGTATTGGATCATGTTTGTATTTTTGGTTGAGTTCCCGGGGGCCTCGGGTGTGTTTCGGATGCCCAACGGGTCATTTTTGGAACTTGTTGGATTGCTGAACTGCTGGTATCTGGTTTCCTTCTTCGCGAACGCGAGGGGTGTCTCGCGAACGCGAAGAGGAAAAATGGGGGGGGGGGGGCTGAGATTTGGCTTTCGCGAACGTGAAGGATGAGACGCGAACGCGAAGGAGGGGAACAGTGTGCTACGCGAACGCGAGAGTGCTATCGCGAACGCGTAGAAGGAGTTTGGGCCTGGAGTCAATTGACCTACGCGAACGCGAGGCATGCTACGCGAACGCGAAGGGTCTGGGGAACTTGGACTTCGCGAACGCGAGAGTGGTCTCGCGAACGCGAAGAAGGAGGGGTCAGACCTGGGCAGAATATTTTAAAACATTTCATCCGCGAACCCAACCCATTTTTCCACCATTTTTGGGCATTGTTGAGAGCTTTTGGACGGGGATTGAAGAGAGTTTCAACTGGGATCGATTGAAGGTAAGTTTTATCAGTTAAAAACATGATTTTATTGTAGAATCATCCTTGAAATTCATGAGAATATAGCCAAATTGTAAGAAATTAGGGCTTGAGTTTGAAATTCTAAATTTGAGATTTGAGGGGCCATTTGTGGTCCGATTTGAGAGATTTTGGTATGTATAGACTCGTGTCGAGATGAGGAATTCGGTGATGTTAATTTTCTGATTTTTCGAGAAGTGGGCCCGGGGCTCGAGTTTTGCGAATTTCGTAATTATCGATATTTTTCGAGTCTTTTCGATTGGGTTATTTTCCCTTAGCCTATTGTGACGTATTCGTTGTGGTTTTGGTCAGATTCGACGCACGAAGAGGTGAATTCGTAAGGCAAGGGCATAGCAAGATAGGACTTTGGCCGGCTTGAGGTTAGTAATAAATGTAAATGCTGTGTTGAGGGTTTGAAACCCCGAATTTGCACATTGTAGTGCTATGTTGAGGTGACTTGCACGCCGAATAACGGGCGTGGGGTAGAGCACCGTCGGGGATCGTGACTTGGTCCATCCCGCTTAATAAAATTACTACCTAATTGATTGTAGTTTTTGTGATATTGGGCTTCGTGCCAACTACTTGAATCCTTTAGGGATTACTTTTACTGGTTTCTTACCATATTTCTAGATATTGAACTCAGTCCTAGCATTTAATACTGTGTTTGAAATCTCAGCCTTTTTCTTAAATTAGAAATTAAGTTAATATTTTTAAATGAAGTTTGGGCTGAATATTTTTATACTATTGTGTGATTTTTGGACTGAGTATGGGATCGGGCTGCACGCCGCAGCAGTATTAAGATGATATTGATATGAGGCCAAGGGCCTGTTTGATGCCACGAGATGGCTTATTATTGCGCTTGGGCCGTAAGGGGCCCCTCCCGGAGTCTGCACACACCCTGTGAGCGCCGTCGACGTTAAATAAATGGAGCGGGCTGCACGGCCGCAGCGGGGTACTGGAGGTACCGGTTTATGTGTTGCATTGCATATTTGATTGTTATTTATTCTCATTCTGGTGTGACTTTATTATAACTGTTTTTAATGTTTACTGTATTATGCTATTGGTCCACGTTGTTGTATTTATAGTTTTACTTTGTGTTTATTTAGGATTTCTTATCCTCAGACTTTATTTATATTTATTACTTTCTGGGTTGGAAGTACTCACAATACTCCATGCACCTTGTGTGCAGATTCAAGTACACCACAGGGTGAGTGAGGACTTGTTTAGCGGAGCAGTAAATATCCGGGAGTGTCGAGGTAGCTACATGGCGTTCGCAGCCTTGATCTCTCCCTTCTATCTTTTATTATTTTATTCGTATATTTTTCTTACTCGGACTTGTAATAGGTGAATAATCTGTTTCTAGAGGCTCATGTTCGTGACACCAGATTCTGTGGGTTGATTAGTACTTTGTTTTTATTTTAGGATTTTTCGAATGTTAGAGATTATTACAAAAATTCCGCATTTAATTTGGTATTTTAGCAGTGAACATTTATTTATTTATATAGATTATTTGGCTAAGGTTGTGTAAATGGTCAGACTTGCCTAGCAATGTGTTGGGCGCTATCACGACCGGGGTTTGGGTCGTGACAAGGTGGTATCAGAGCCTAGGTTACTTGGTCTCGCGAATCATGAGCCGGTTTAGTAGAGTCTCGCGGATCGGTATGGAGACGTCTATACTTATCCTCGAGAGGCTGCAGAACCTTTAGGAAATACTCCATATCCTTGAAACTCTTGTCGTGCGGCTTTGTTGAACTGTGAACTAAATCTTTGTTATTCTATTCTCTCACAGATAGTGAGAACACGAGCTACCGAACGTGACGGACGACCACCAGTGCCACCTACTGAGGCCGCCAGAGGCCGTGGGCACGGTCATGGTCGTGGCAGGGGTAGAGTAGCCGGTACAGTACCTGCTAATCCTACAATTGCCCTAGCTCAGGATTAGGCTCCAGCGGTGGAGACTCCAGCAGCACCTGCTCAGGCACCAGATGTGCCTATTGTGATTCCGGGTCTTCAGGACACCCTGGCACAGATCTTGACGGTCTGTACTGGTTTGGCTCAAGCAGTTTCAGCCACCACAGCAGCAGCAGCTACTTCACAGACCGGGGGAGGCAATCAGACCCCCGATGCCCGCACACCTGCACAGGGAGTGCAGGGGCTACAAACACCGGAGGCACCTCTAGCTCAGCAGGTTGCACCAGCTCAGGGTTTTGTGGTTCCAGCTATGCCAGACGATGAGCAGCGTCGTCTCGAGAGGTTTGGTAGACTCCAGCCTCCGACATTCGGTGGTGCTGAGGGCGAGGATGCCCAGATTTTTCTCGACAGATGCCAGCGTATGCTCCGTACGACAGGGATCCTTGAGTCGAGTGGTGTGGCATTTACTACTTTTCAGTTCACGGGGGATGCTCTTACTTGGTGGGAGGACTTTGAGAGGCGTAGGCCTGCTGGTGCAGCACCTCTGACTTGGCAGCAGTTCTCAGCTCTTTTTCTGGAGAAGTATATACCTCAGTCCCGCAGGGAAGAGTTGCGTAGGCAGTTTGAGTGGTTAGCACAGGGAGACATGACAGTGACTCAGTATGAGGTGAGGTTTTCCCAGCTGGCTCGTCATGCTACTTGGATGGTTCCAACAGATCGCGAGAGGATCAGGAGATTAGTGGATGGTCTTAACTATCATCTCCGTATTTTGATGACTAGAGAGAGAGTACTGGGTGCTACGTTTGAGGAGGTGGTAGACATTGCTCGTGAGATTGAGTCAGTTCGCCGTAGAGAGCGAGAGGAGAGGGAGGCTAAGAGGCCTCGTGGATCGGGCAGTTTCAGTGGTGCTCCTTCGAGGGGTCAGTTCCAGCAGGGTAGAGGTCGCTCTTTCAGGCCCGCTCAGTCAGCTCGTCCAGAATATCGTGGGAGATCTTCAGGCCGTGGTCATCATGGGCCCCAGCAGGGTCAGACTTCACTCAGCGCTCTCCCAGCTCAGAGTTCATCTCATGCCCCATCAGTTCAGGGTTCTTCTGCGCCGAGTGCATCTGCTGGTCACTCCGGTGCGAGAGGTTTTCATTAGTCCCCATCTTCAGTACCGGGCAGCTGCTATGAGTGCGGAGAGTTGGGTCATTTTAGGAGGCAGTGCCCTCGCCTTCGTGGCAGACAGCATCAGCAGAGGGGTCAGCCCTCGACTTCTGCTCCAGTTACTTCACCACCCGCCCAGTCAGCTAAGGGTGGAGATCAGGCAGCCAGGGGCCGCCCCAGAGGTGGAGATCGATCAGGCGGTGGCCAGGCTCGTTTCTACGCGATGCCGGGCAGGACAGATGCCATTGCTTCAGACGCTGTCATTACAGGTATTATTTCAGTCTGTCACAGAGACGCCTCAGTATTATTTGATCCCGGTTCTACCTATTCATATGTATCTTCATACTTTGCTCATCATTTGGGTACGACCCGAGGGTGTCTTGCCTTACCTGTTCATGTGTCTACCCCGGTGGGCGACACTATTATTGTGGACCATGTATACCGGTCGTGTTTGGTGACTATTGGGGGTCTGGAGACCCGAGTTGATTTATTGCTACTGAATATGGTAGATTTCGATATTATCCTGGGCATGGACTGGTTATCTCCGTGTCATGCTATTCTAGACTGTTATGCTAAGACAGTCACTTTGGCTATGCCGGGTGTACCGTGGATCGAGTGGCGTGGTATGACTGACTATATTCTTAGCAAAGTTATTTCTTTCTTGAAGGCCCAGCGTATGGTTGGGAAGGGTTGTCTTTCCTATTTGGCGTTTGTAAGAGATGTGGGAGCTGAGACTTCTAGCATTGAGTCTGTTCCCGTTGTGAGGGAGTTTCCCGATGTGTTTCCTGCAGACCTGCCGGGTATGCCGCCGGACAGGGACATTGATTTTGGTATTGACCTGGTGCCGGGCACTCAGCCCATTTCTATTCCACCATATCGCATGGCACTAGCAGAGTTGAAAGAATTGAAGGAGCAGTTCAGGAGCTCCTAGATAAGGGGTTTATCCGGCCTAGTGTGTCACCTTGGGGTGCACCAGTTCTATTTGTGAATAAGAAGGATGGCACGATGAGAATGTGCATCGATTATAGGCAGTTGAACAAGGTAACAATTAAGAACAAGTATCCCTTACCTCGCATTGATGATTTATTTGACCAGCTTCAGGGAGCGAGGTTGTTCTCAAAAATTGATCTCCGTTCGGGTTACCACCAGTTGAAAATCAGGGACTCAGATATTCATAAGACTGCTTTCAGGACTAGATATGGTCACTATGAATTTTTTGTCATGTCTTTCGGACTAACCAATGCCCCTACAGCTTTCATGCACCTGATGAACAGTGTGTTTCAGCCTCACCTGGATTCATTTGTCATAGTGTTCGTTGATGACATACTGGTATACTCGCGCAGTCAGGAGGAGCACACACAGTATTTGAGGGTTGCATTGCAGAGATTTAGGGAGGAGAGGCTTTATGCAAAGTTCTCCAAATGTGAGTTCTGGCTCGGTTCGGTGGCTTTCTTTGGACATGTGGTGTCCAGTGAGGGTATTCAGGTAGACCCAAAGAAGATAGAGGCGATCTAGAGTTGGCCTAGACCGACCTCAGCCACAGAGATTCACAGCTTCCTAGGGTTGGCAGGTTATTATTGCCGGTTTGTTCAGGGATTTTCCTCTATTGCATCGCCTTTGACTAAGTTGACTCAGAAGGGGGTCTCATTTGTATGGTCGAACGAGTGTGAGGAGAGCTTTCAGAAGCTCAAGACAGCGTTGACCACAGCCCTAGTGTTAGTTTTGCCATCAGCTTCAGGCTCTTATACGGTATATTGCGATGCTTCGAGAGTTGGGATTGGTTGTGTTTTGATGCAGGAGGGTAGAGTTATTGCGTATGCTTCTCGTCAGTTGAAGCCCTATGAGCAGAACTACCCCGTTCATGATTTGGAGCTAGCAGCTATAATTCATGCACTGATGATTTGGAGGCATTACTTGTATGGCGTATCCTGTGAGGTATTCACGGATCATCGCAGTCTTCAGCAGTTGTTCAAGCAAAAGGATCTTAATTTGAGGCAGCGTAGATGGTTGGAGTTACTTAAGGATTATGACATTACTATTCTGTATCACCCGGGGAAGGCCAATGTAGTGGCCGATGCTTTGAGCCGGATGTCGGTGAGTATGGGAAGTTTGGCATACATTCTAGTTGAGGAGAGGCCATTTGTAGTTGATGTTCAGGCCTTGGCCAACCGATTTGTGAGATTAGATATTTCAGAGCCCAGTCGAGTGTTAGCTTGTGTGGTTTCTCGGTCTTCCTTGTATGACCGCATCAGGGAGTGCCAGTATGATGATCCGCATTTGCTCGTCCTTAAGGATAGGGTTCAACATGATGATGCTAGGGATGTGACCATTGGTGACTATGGTGTGTTGAGGATGCAGGGCCGGATTTGCGTGCCCAAGGTAGATAGGCTTTTGGAGTTGATATTAGAGGAGGCCCATAGCTCGCGGTATTCCATTCATCCGGTGCCGCGAAGATGTATCAGGATCTTAGACAACACTATTGGTGGCGGAGGATGAAGAGAGATATTGTGGAGTATGTAGCTCGGTGTCTTAATTGTCAGAGGTGAAATATGAGCATCAGAGACCGGGTGGCTTACATTAGCAGATGGTTATTCCTGAGTGGAAGTGGGAGAGGATCACTATGGATTTTGTTACCGGACTCCCACGAACTCTGAAGAAATTTGATGCTATTTGGGTGATTGTAGACATGCTGACCAAGTCCGTGCACTTGATTCTGGTTTGTACTACTTATTCTTCAGAGCGGCTGGCAGAGATTTATATTCGGGAGATAGTTTGATTGCATGGTGTCCCAGTTTCCATTATATCAGATCGGGGCACTCAGTTCACCTCTTAGTTTTGGCAGGCAGTTCAGGGAGAGTTGGGTACTCAGGTGCAGTTGAGCACAACTTTTCACCCTCAGACGGACGGGCAGTCCGAACGCACCATTCAGATATTGGAGGATATGTTACGTGCCTGTGTTATTGATTTTGGAAGGTCATGGGATCGATTTCTACCGCTTGCAAAGTTTGCCTTCAACAATAGCTATCAGTCCAGCATTCAGATGGCACCGTATGAGGCCTTATATGGAAGGCGGTGTAGATCTCCAGTGGGTTGGTTCGAGCCCGGTGAGGCTAGATTGTTGGGGACAGATTTGGTTCAGGATGCATTGGAGAAGGTGAAGGTGATTCAGGAGAGACTCCGTACAGCACAGTCGAGACAGAAGAGCTATGCAGACAGGAAGGTTCGAGATGTATCTTTTATGATTGGTGAGAAGGTCTTGCTGAAGGTTTCACCCACAAAGGGTGTTATGAGATTTGGGAAGAAAGGGAAGCTGAGTCCGCGGTTCATTGGGCCTTTTGAGGTACTTAGGAGGATTGGGGAGTGGCT
>NW_017671615.1:58590-84272 GCF_001879085.1 Nicotiana attenuata
TAGTTTGGAGTTTGCTGAACTAGCTGGTAGTCTGGTTTCCGTTTCCTTTCGTCGAACACGAAGGGTAGGTCTCGCGAACGCGAAGAGGAAAAATAGGGGNGGGGGGGGGCTGAGATTTGGCCTTCGCGAACGCGAAAGAGGGGAACAGTGTGCTACGCGAACGCAAGAGTGCAACCGCGAACGCGTAGAAGGAGTTTGGGCCTGGAGTCAATTGACCTACGCGAACGCGAGGCATGCTACGCGAACGCGAAGGGTCTGGGGAACTTGGCCTTCGCGAACGCGAGAGTGGTCTCGCGAACGCGAAGAAGGAGGGGTCAGACCTGGGCAGAATGTTTTAAAACATTTCATCCGCGAACCCAACCCATTTTTCCACCATTTTTGGGCATTGTTGAGAGCTTTTGGACGGGGATTGAAGAGAGTTTCAACTGGGATCGATTGAAGGTAGTTTATCAGTTAAAACATGATTTTATTGTAGAATCATCCTTGAAATTCATGAGAATATAGCCAAATTGTAAGAAATTAGGGCTTGAGTTTGAAATTCTAAATTTGAGATTTGAGGGGCCATTTGTGGTCCGATTTGAGAGATTTTGGTATGTATAGACTCGTGTCGAGATGAGGAATCCGGTGATGTTACTTTTCTGATTTTTCGAGAAGTGGGATCGAGGCTTGGGTTTTGCGAATTTCATGATTATCGATATTTTTCGAGTCTTTTCGATTGGGTTATGTTCCCTTAGCCTATTGTGACGTATTCGTTGTGGTTTTGGCCAGATTCGAAGCACGAAGAGGTGAATTTGAAATGCAAGGGCATAGCAAGCTAGGACTTTGGCCGGCTTGAGGTTAGTAATAAATGTAAATGTTGTGTTGAGGGTTTGAAACCCCGAATTTGCACATTGTAGTGCTATGTTGAGGTGACTTGCACGCCGGATAACGGGCGTGGGGTAGAGCACCGTCGGGGATCGTGACTTGGTCCATCCCGCTTAATAAAATTACTACCTAATTGATTGTAGTTTTTGTGATATCCTTATAAAAATGGATTAATTATCATAATTGGGCTTCGTGCCAACTACTTGAATCCTTCAGGGATTATTTTTACTGGTTTCTTACCATATTTCTAGATATTGAACTCAGTCATGGTATTTAACACTGTTTTTGTAAACTCAGCTATTTTTCTAAAAGTAGAAACTAAAGTAATATTTTTAAATGAAGTTTGGGCTGAATATTTTTATAGTATTGTGCCGAAAGGCTTATGTGATTTTGGACTGAGTATGGGATCGAACTGCACGCCGCAGTGGTATGATATTGATATTGATATGAGGCCGAGGGCCTGTTTGATGCCACGATATGGCTTATTATTGCGCTTGGGCCGTAAGGGGCCCCTTCCGGAGTCTGCACACCCCCAGTGAGCGCCGTCGACGTTAAATAAATGGAGCGGGCTGCACGGCCGCAGCGGGGTACCGGAGAGTACCGATTTATGTGTTGCATTGCATATTTTAATTATCATTTATTCTTTATCTATTGTGGTATTATTATAATTGTCCTTGCTGTTTTTACTGTATTTATGGCTTTACCTTGTGTTATTTAGGATTTCTTATCCTCAAACTTTATTTATATTTATTACTTTCTGGGTTGGAAGTACTCACAATACTCCCTACACCTTGTGTGCAGATTCAGGTACACCACAGGGTGAGTGAGGACTTGTTGGCTGAGCATCGTTTATCCGTGAGTATCGAGGTAGCTGCATGGCGTTCGCAGTCTTGATCTCTCCCATCTATCTTTATTCTTTTATTCGTATTTTCTTTCCTAGACAGACTTGTGATTAGGTGAATATTTTGTATTAGAGACTCATGTTCGTGACACCAGATTCTGTTGGCTGATTAGTATTTTGTTTTTATTTTGGGGTTTTTGGAATGTTAGAGATTATTTCAGAAGTTCCGCATTAAATTGATATTTTAGTAGTGAATATTTATTTATCTATCTAGATTAATTGGCTAAGGTTGTGGAAATGGTCGGGCTTGCCTAGCAATATGTTGGGTGCCATCACGACCGGAGGTTGGGTCGTGACACCTAAGTCATTCTTTCTAGTAAGGCATTAATCGTGGCTCATGACTTCTAGTTAATCATTTTATTCTCATTATATTAAACTAAATCTATAGAAATGCTATCTAAAGATAGACATGTCTCTGACACATATAGGCAAAGACAATCGGAGCAAAGCTCCAGAATACGAATTTTTAAGCCATAAATTTGTAAAGAAGCCACTAGCCTAATATTTGGGGATTATCTTTAAATATTGAAAGGAGCCTAATACATGATCTCAAGTAAGCTTTAATACCATACTCCTATGAACATAATACTTAATCTCAATTTCAGGTAAGAAGGCAACTTCCAGTATGCCCAAAAGACAGAATGCTAGTCGAATAACATCATCCTAACTTCTAAGCTTTCCAGCTTCACTTGTAGTCTATATCACAACAAAATACTTCTTTTTACAAAATATTAAAAATGGACAATTGTGGCTAGTCCTAATTATCACACTATTGAATAAATTATCTAATAACCGAAACATCACATATTGATCCAAAGATATCATTCTTGTATAAATGACACAAGTATAGAACATATAGACTTTTATACACAAGATTGTTACACAAACGAGACCTACATCGTGATTTCTATGCAGTAAATAATTGCATGTCTTTAAACCAACATTTATTATGAACCTAAACCGGAAACAAAGAAAAGAAAGAATGAAAGTTACGGACCTTTTGCAGGGCAGCGAACTAAGGCAGGGTCTTAGATGCACTATCGGACTCCAACCTCAAACTCGATCCCTCGAACTAACGTTAATCACCGGGACAAACAAATAAACACAAAAAACGCTTCTGTTTTGGTTATAAACCAAACAGAACTGAGAGATTGAAAGAAGAAGCTTTTTGAGAGGTGAAAAGGAGGGGGGGCTAAAGCCTTCAACTTTAGGGTAAAAGTGGGCGGCTCCAAAAAAATACCCCCCCATGACTTGCAAAATTCACTTATTTATAGGAGAAGATTAGAGTTCTTGAGCGGGATTTTTTAAATTCAGATTTGAAATCCGAACGTTGGAGGGCTTGATTGAAAGATCAGATTTTCTGAAGAGCATTTTGGCTTGTTGTGAATCTCTCTTGTTTGACTGAAATTTTATGAAGATGAGAGAAAGTAGCATTTAAAGTATATATGAAAATGGAGGTGCACATATCTGATTTTGGGGGAAGAAGTCTGAAATTTTTGTTCAAAGAGGAAAGGTGAGGCCTTGCGTTTTCAGAGGAGAGAGGGAGATTGGGAGAAGGGTTTCTAAAGGGTTCTCTATGGATATGGGCTGCTGATAATTGAGTTTTTGGGGCTGAAATTAGCTAGAAATTGGGCTTGTTGGCTTAGGCTTAATACTGGGCTGATTTTGGGGGGCTAAATAAAGCTAATATGATGGGTCTTTGGACTTGGCCGAAATTTATGGCATATTTCCTCCTTCCAATTAATTTTCTTAATTTTCTACATCCCCAAATACACTGTACTAGCTATATCTTAAAATATTTATAAGATATTATCCTATTATTAGTTATATTATTGAAATACTTTGAAAAACTTAATTCTAAGTAAGTAAAATAATTATGAACTATTGCAGGATTATACTAATTAATTTAAAATTATTATGATATTTATAGAGCGTCACGTTAAAAAAATGTTACTTTTAATTAAATAGAGCAGATAGATACACTTTACGTAAAGATGATAAGAATAATATTAAAATAATAATAATAATAATAATATTAATAATAACAATAATAATAATGACAATAATGATAATTACAAAATTAACTATAGTAGTAACAAATATTTCAATTTGTGTCGAAAATAATAAAATGCCTATTTTTATATTATTAGTAATATTAGAAGCTTAAGGAAATAGTTTGGAGGAAAGGAGGGACAAAATTGGATGTCAACACTAGGGACCTCCGAATTCGTTTTAGGGCATACGCCTAGGTCACAAATTACGATACAGACCCACCGGAACCGTCAAAATACGGATCTAGGTCCATTTGCTGAAAACGTTGGCCGAAGTCAACTCAAATGAATTTTTTAGGCAAAATTCTTATTTTAATCAGTTTTTAACATATAAGCCTTCCGAAAGAATGTCCAGACTGCGCACGCAAATTGAGGTAAGCTGAAATGAGGTATTCTAGACCTCGAAACACTTAATTTGATTATGAAATATAAGATGACCTATCGGGTCATCACAGTTCAGTACCAAGGATAAAGCGTTAAGGCTTTTAAATTGTTTCTAAGTTTGATACGGAGTATATCAAATAGTGTATCTATGAGATAACACGTTTAGGAATCCCCTATATAAGTGTGAAGTGTAAGCCGCTTCAAGAAACATTCTGTAAGGCTAGTTCTCTACGCACTGATGAATCAAGCGGTGTTAATAGCTAAAACGAACACAATAATGAGAACCAAAGGCGGTTAAAGGGTTGATTGTGTAACTTATGGTTGTATAGGTATACACCAAAGTTCGACGGTTCAAAGATATCAAATCTACCGATTGAACGAGTATATCCAACATAAGTTCAATATGGAAAGTTTAAAGGAAAACCAACTTATCCAGATGCAATTAATCCTTGCTTGTAAATCAGACAGTTTTTCATGCATGCATATTTTCACATAGCCATTCCCCATTTATGTGGGCGATTGTTGGTTTTTTTTTAATCTTATTAGATAAGAGGTGTGAATGAGAATTGGAGGGAAAAGATTAGGAGGGAAACGAAGAGTTTGAAATAGTTTCCTTTACTAATGCACTTTGTCCCTCATCGGAAGAAGAAAAGAAAATCTGTGTGCTTATATAGAAAAGCGCATCTTCTAGCTCTTAAAGAGTTAAGAAGAAGTGGTGCCTCGCGCCATCGTTGTCGTCGCTCCCTCGTCTCGGCTCGGCTTCGTATTCGGATTTGGTCAATTGATATGATTGATAATTTTTTAGACCAAATTTATATTCCGTTTTCCGTTATTTATTCTTCTTTTTCCTGATAGTTTTGCGAGAATTTTATTTCGCGATAATTTCCTAACGACTAACAATCATTTTTTGAATTCGCAAAACATAAAATTTTTTCTACCGAAACAGTACCTCATGTGAAGAGGAACTTTCACGCCTATTCAACCCGAACTGCTTGGCTATAAATTCAATGGTTTGGTCTCACTTTCTGACCACCGGAATTTGAATACTTTCCCCTCTCTCTTCTGCATTTTTGCATTTGTTCTCCAAAAGAAAAAATGTAAACATCAGTGTAGTTTACTGTCGTTTGTTGAGTTCGCCGAAGTTCTGTAGTTTCCATTGCCGATATTACAGAATAGTTGTTCCGTTCTATCCTGGGAGGAATTAATCTAACAAACTTGGGCAATAGTGAGGGGATTAAATTCCTTAGGGAAATACAGTTTTCTGTTGGGCTCGAAACGTTATTCATTTCATTCTATTTCTGTCTTTGGTTTCTGATTTCATTTTATTTTGCATAAATTATATTTCGAGTACAAATATTAACAAGCTTAAGGAATTTAAGGTTTTTATATTCTATGTTCATCTTATTTTCTGCTTTGGGAGACTAAAATCCTAGCAATTTCTACTCCCATTTAGGAGATTAAAATCTTCGGATTTTCTAATCCAGGTTGAGACTAAAGTCTTTCTGACTTTACACTCATCTGTGATTAAAATCTTGTGATTTATACTCGGTTTTTTCTATTCGGTTTGAAGATATAAAAGCTTTACCGACTTACTAATTCTAGTTGTGTCAATTTCTTTTACAGAAAAATGACAACAACTACCGAACAACAGAATGGTTCTATTGGGACTACTGCTACAATGGCTACTGTGTCTTCAAGTCGCACAACTCCTACACCTGCGATGGCACAGGCAGAGAAACCCAAAAAGTTTTCGGGCGTGGACTTTAAGCGTTGGCAGCATAAAATGTTCTTATACCTGGCCACACTCAGTTTACAATGCTTTATTAGGGAGGACGTTCCAGTTCTGGGAGAAGAAACTCCTGAATATGAGCGACTTGTGGTCACGGAGGCATGGAAATTTTCTGACTTCTTATGCAAAAACTATATTTTAAGTTGCTTGGAAGACGACTTGTACAATATTTATAGCGTCATGAAAACATCAAAAGAACTGTGGAATGCTCTTGAAAAGAAGTACAAGACTAAAGATGCTGGACTTAAGAAGTTTGTGACCGTCAAATTTCTGGATTTCAAAATGGTTGACGACAAATATGTCATAACGCAAGTCCAAGAATTGCAAGTTATTGTTCATGACATCCTTGCTGAAGGTATAAACTGAATCAATATTTTTATTCAAGATATTGATTATTTTACTAGTTATAAATTTATGATTGAAGGTATGGTCATAAAAGAAGCGTTTCAAGTTATGGCATTTATTGAAAAGCTGCCTCCACTGTGGATGGACTTTAAGAATTACTTAAAATATAAGTTCAAGGAGATGATGCTTGAAAACCTTATTGTTCGTCTACGGATTGAAGAGGACAACAAGGTTGCTGAGAAGAAGTCCCGTGGTAACTCAACAATAATGGGAGCAAATATTGTTGAGGAAGCGTCTACAAGCAACAGAAAGAGAAAGAAGCCGTCTGGTCCAAAGAATTACCCGAGCAAGAAGAAGTTCAAAGACAATTGCAACAACCGTGGAAAGGTTGGACATAAGGATGTGGACTGTCGTGCATCGAAGAAGGACAACAAAAAGAGTCAAGCAAACATGGTTGAAAAGAATGATGAAATGAAGGACTTATGTGCCATGCTATCTGAATGCAGCTTGGTAGGAAATCCCAAGGAGTGGTGGATTGATTCTGGAGCCATTCGCCATGTTTGTGCTAACAAAGAGTTATTTGCCTCTTATGTTCCCGCAGGGCCTGACGAGACTATCTTTATGGGAAACTCCGCAGTAGCAAAAATTAAAGAAGTTGGGAAGATAGATTTGAAGATGACTTCGGGCAAAGTTGTGACTCTAAACAATGTTCTTTATGTTCCTGAAATTCGCATATCTCTGGTGGACTTCTTATCAAGAATGGATTTAAGTGTATCTTTGTTTCTGAAAAAGTTGTAATAAGTTAGAATGATGTGTATGTTGGAAAATGTTACCTAACCGAGTGCCTTTTCAAGTTGAATGTAGCTATTTATATCAATAAAGTTCAAGCTTCTTCTTACTTACTTGAGTCAAATAATTTATGACATGCACATTTAGGTCACGTCAATTTCAAAACTATATGAAAAATGATTAACTTGGAAGTATTGCCTAAATTTGAATGCGTTAATTTGAAATATCAATTTTGTGTGGAATCTAATTATGTTAAACATTCTTATAAGTCGGATGCAGCTTGGTAGGAAATCCTTATGTGCCATGCTATCTGAATGCAGCTTGGTAGGAAATCCCAAGGAGTGGTGGATTGATTCTGGAGCCACTCGCTATGTTTGTGCTAACAAAGAGTTATTTGCCTCTTATGTTCCCACAGGGCCTGACGAGACTATCTTTATGGGAAACTCCGCAATAGCAAAAATTGAAGGAGTTGGGAAGATAGATTTAAAGATGACTTCGGGCAAAGTTGTGACTCTAAACAATGTTCTTCATGTTCCTGAAATTCGCAGGTCTCTGGTGGACTTCTTATCAAGAATGGATTTAAGTGTATCTTTGTTTCTGAAAAAGTTGTAATAAGTAAGAATGATGTGTATGTTGGAAAATGTTACCTAACCGAGTGCCTTTTCAAGTTGAATGTAGCTATTTATATCAATAAAGTTCAAGCTTCTTCTTACTTACTTGAGTCAAATAATTTATGGCATGCACGTTTAGGTCACGTCAACTTCAAAACTATACGAAAAATGATTAACTTGGAAGTATTGCCTAAAATTGAATGCATTAATTTGAAATATCAAATATGTGTGGAATCTAACTATGTTAAACATCCTTATAAGTCGGTTGAAAGAAATTCAAATCCTTTAGACTTAATTTACACAGATATTTGCGACATGAAGTCAATATCATGTCGCGGTGGCAAAAAGTATTTCATAACTTTTATTGACGACAGTACTAGATATTGCTATTTTCACTTACTTAATAGTAAAAATGAAGCAATTGACGCATTCAAGCAATACAAAAATAAAGTTGAAACGCCACTAAACAAAAAGATCAAAATGATAAGAACTGATAGGGGTGTTGAATATTAATCTCCTTTTGAAGAAATATGTTTGGAATATGGCATTATTCACAAAACAGCTTCCCCTTACTCACCGTAATCTAATAAAATTGCGGAAAGGAAGAATAGAACGTTAAAGGAGATGAGTAATGCCTTGCCGATAAGTTTGGGTTCACCCCAGAACTTGTGGAGGGGAAGGGGGGAAGCTATTCTTACAACCAATCAAATACTCAACCGAGTTTCCTATAGAAAAATGCAATCCATTCCATATGAAAAATGGAAAGGTAGGAAACCCAAATTAAAATATTTTGACTTGTGGGGGTGTTTGGCTAAAGTGCAAATTCCTAAACCGAAAAAGGTGACGATTGGACAAAAAATGGTTGATTGCATTTTCATAGGATATGCAAGAAATAGTAAGGCATATTATTTTCTGGTTCATAAATCAGAAAATCCCGACATTCATATTAATACGGTAATCGAGTCCGATAATGCTGAATTCTTTGATATTATTTATCCATATAAAAATGAATGTGAGTCGTCTAGTGAAAAATCTTAGCGACCTCGAGAATAAGAAAAGGAAAATATGTGTAATGAGGAAACTCCGAGACGTAGTAAACGTCAAAGGACAACTACTTCCTTTGGACCAGACTTTCAGACATTTTTGTTAGAAAATGACCTCAAACCTTTAAAGAAGCAATGTCTTCCTCGGAAGCACAATATTTGAAAGAGGCGGTCTATAGTGAGATAGAATCCATATTAAGTAATCATACTTGGGAATTGGTTGATCTTCCTCCAGGAAATAAACCTTTGGGTTCTAAGTGGATTTTCAAAAGAAAAATAAAAGTCGATGGTACTATTGACAAATATAAGGCAAGATTAGTTGTCAAAGGGTTTAGACAACAAGAAGGTCTTGATTATTTTGATACATACTCACCGGTAATGAGGATTACATCTATTGGGGTGTTAATAGCGTTAGCCTCCGTGTATGATCTTGAAATCCATCAGATGGATGTGAAGACAGTATTCTTGTCACGCCCCCTTTTTCCTTCGAAATCGGGTTTATGATATTTGGAGGGACAACTCATTCCCTTTGGAAATTGGGTTTGCATTTGAAGAGTCGCCACCTAATGATTAGGGTGCATAGGGACACCAAAGGGGTTTTGATTTGAGCAACCAGCGATAGGGTAAGGGCTTGAAATTATTCTAAGGGGAAGGTGTTAGGCACCCCTCAGAATCCAGTAGTGTGATTCCCGGCCAGACAATTATTATGAATTTAGGGTGCAATTAACATATAGACAAATAAGGCTCAAATAAGAGGGGATTTCACATATAAAGGTTTGAAAATAGGCAAAGTTTGAAAGAGCAATTAAGAAAGCTGATTTTTAGAAAAACAAGGAGTAAAAAATGCTAAAGAAAGGAAATAAGAATAAAGGGAGGGGGGGGGGGGTCCTAGGTTTATTAAAAATATGGATTACCCCACACAATGTCCGGTAATCACTCCTCAATGAGGGTCTACACGTGACGTTATCGCGTGGTCATCATATCCATATATACCCTTCCCACTCCGTTAAGGTATTTAAAGTGCGAATTGGTCTCGATTACTTATTGCATGCTATTACCCGTCCCAATCCTTTCAGTCCCGTAGGCACTTAAGACTACTAATCCTAAAAGAGGAGGGATATTGGGCTTATTTGGGATTTCAAAGGTAAAAATCTAAAGCGACATACAAAAACACATACTGCACATTTTAAGGAGAAACATATACACAAACAGAGGCTCAATTATACCTCCTTGAACAGAAGAGCACATAATTAGCATGACTTTCACATACTATTTAGGTCTGATTAAAGTATTAACGATGAAGGAGTTTGAATATTGAGGCAGACTGATTTATTTCATAACTCAGATAAGAAGTCCGAATCAGTCCTGCATGCTGGTTGTAATAACTAACAGAAAGAGATTCAGTTTATAATTTTTGCCCTAAGGCTTGCCTAAGTGTTGGACAAAGATCCTATAGGCATGGTATCTACTGGTTTCAGAGAACAATGAAATAGTAAGGCTCAAAGTAAACTGTTTGAATGCATACTTGTTAAACTTGCTAAGAGAAGGAATCAGATTATTAAAAGAGAGGCAAGATTTAACGAATTGATTACAAGTGTTGCAACTGACAGTACCCATTACTACTGATTTTTAGATCTATACTTGAGTGAAGCGGATCAGATTCGATTAGGAATTCCTATCGGCATGCTTTATATGCGTTGCTGATTTTAAGCCTTGTAGACATGGTGTAAGAATGCAGAAGCCTTATAGACATAGTATCTAAATGCAGAAGACTTGTTTTAAACCTATAAACATGGTATCTAGATGCAAAAGACTTGTTTTAAACCTATAAACATGGTATCTAGATGCAGAAGTTGTTTAGAACCTATAAACATGGTATCTAGATGTAATTGAATATGCAGAATTGAACAATCCTATAGGCATAATTTCTATATGAAGTTGGATATGCAGAATTCAGAATGGAACTATAGGCATGATTTCTATATGCATTTGAATATGCAGAATTCAGAATAGACCTATAAACATGATTTCTATATGAATTTGAATTTGCAGAATTCAGAATACCTATGGACATGATTTTTATATGAAAAGTTGGATATGCAAGAATATAGTAGTCCTATAGTCATGATTTCTACCCTTTGCATACATAGTTACCCACCCGTTTTCACTAACCATCCCCAAGGGTTTATTACAACCCAGAAAAAATTACATCAGAAACTAGAAAGAAAAAAATACAACAGAGAAAGCCTGATTCTTGACTTCCTCTCTGAGTTATGAGATAGACCAACTCAAAAAGACCATTGATCCAAAGCCTTTATCCAATCTGAGTGTGTCAAAGTTCCCTAAGAGCCTCAATGGGACTCCGGGCAATGCTCACACCCAAATTGTATTATCAGAATGGGGACAAGTGCAGCGTGGAAGTGTCAGCCCTCAAGTGTCCAAGATGAGAGGGAGCTCAAAGGGGTCCCAAGGCAAGGCTCACAAGAGGTGGGCAGAACTTAAAGTCTAAGAGAGAGTGCAAGTGCAGAAACAAAATTTTGAGGACTAGAGAAGGGAAACAGCTACAAACAGGTACACAAAAGGGGTTCAGGGGAATAGGGAAATTGTAAAGAGCCTATTGCTTAGGTAAGGGCAAGCTTTAGGCATGCCTAACAATGGAGGATGCAAGCATACCTATAAGCCTACTAGAACACACATTATTAGAATCTAGGATCCCAGGGGATCAAGTTTGAGTCATGGAAAATAATTTGCAGTATTGCCATGCCTCGAACAAGCCATAGCATGAACACATAAGGGTAGGGGTTTGGGATTCATAACAGAACAGGCAGAAGGAAATTACAACATGCTAAAGTAAGTATTGAACCATACCTAAGCAGTAGACAAACAAGAAGGTAAAGGTATTAAGTAAACACGTTGTTGTGATTGCTGAAAATCTTAATCAGAACATACCAGTTTCAAAGAAACAAATAGAGAAAGAAGCAGGCAGCAGGACTTGAAAACAGGCCACAACACAAGTAACAAGAGAGGATACTTTTAAGTGTGAGTGTGAGTTCAGAAAACTACCAGTGTTGGTGTGTGTTTGTGTCAATGAAAGAGTCAGGTATTTATAGTGTGAAAACAGGTAGGAAATAAGGTAAGAAAATAACCATGTACCAATTAAAATCAATCAGTAGAAGAACTTCCTTTAATTAAGGAGTTCAAACTTAAACGGTAATGAACAAAAATTATTTAAGGAAGGAGATCAAGTAAGCATCTTGTGCAAAGTAGGCAATTAGGGGTAAATACATAAGAGTTTAATTAAGGGAAGAATTTTTGAAATACACGGTTAAACAAATAAGGTAAGAATCAATCAGTACATAGTAAATCAAGGAGTCAGAGATTTGAAATTATTGGTTCATGAATAAACCAAGTCAGAAAGGCTAAGGAAAGTTTTAGACTCAAACCAAGTAACAGGGAAATTAGCAAAACAAGGAAAGAAATCAATCAGACTTACGCAAAGGAAGTCTGAAATCAGTCAAAAAATTTAATGTCATTTTAGAGGGGAAGCATAGCACATATAAAGAGTAAACAAGTATTAGGCATGCGAGGCTGAAAAAAAGTGTCATGCAATTGCAAAATCAGTAAGTAGTAGTCTATAGGAACATGGTAGTCATGTAGGTCAGTCTCAGTAACTCAGCAATGGAGAAGAGAGAGAGAGAGAGTGTCAAATAGCATACAAAGGGTCCAGTAGAAAGACCTTAGAAGAGTTTAGCAGGGAATCAGAATCATATAAAGAAACAAAGGTCGAAACAAAGATTTCGAAGCCTAATCGAGTAGTGGATGAGATGACTTCAGAAACTCGAATAGGTCTAAAGAAGTTAGGGTTTTGAAATCAAACAAGTTCAGAGATGAAGAACACACAAATCACATAGCAAATGGTCACAAAACTCGAATGAATCCCCAAATTTTAGGGTTTTGCCATCAATCGAGTGTAGAGATGAAAGAACAAGTAATCAAGGCACAAGATACTAACGAAATAAGTTCAGAAATCTCAGAAAGGAACTGAGACTTTAACATGCATTTTCCAGTAGAGGAAACTCATAAGAAACATAGTAGAAGAAACAAATAAGAAACACGGTAGAAGAACTCATAAGAAAACAGTAGGAGAGACACATAAGAAACTCAGTAGAAGAAACTCATAAGAAATATAGTAGAAGAAACACAGTAGAAGAACTCATAAGAACACAGTAGGAGAGACACACAAAGAAACATAGTAGAAGAAACTAATAAGAAACATAGTAGAAGAAACACATAAGAAACTTAACAAAAATCAGAGAAGCTTCTAAATAACTTAACAAAACCCTAAATTGGGAAAGATAAAGGTTTTGAAAGCATAGTTTTGAAAGAAATCTCGAGAAACCGTTTAAAAGTTTAAGGAAAACACAGATCTAGAACAGATCTAAAAAAATCAGAAGAACCTCAAAAGGTTAGGGTTTCAGAAGAAACCCAGAGAGTGAGAAAGGCTTGGAAGTCATCGATCTAAGCAGGAAAGGTCGAGATCAGGCTTGAATAGCCATAGCTGGCTGGAGCAAGGTCGGAGATGGTCGGAGACAGCCATAGCACTGAAAACATCCGAGGTCTGGACCCAGTTTCTTCAAGTTCTAGCCTTGAAGCCATGAAAATCGGGCATGTAGGAGTTATAGGAGGCCGGTATAGGACTTCAATGGCCTTGGGAGCCATGGATTCCGGTGGTTTTAGGGCGGAAGTGGAGGGAGGCGGCTAGGGTTCGAGAAGCTTTGAGAGAAGGGGGGATTCAAAGGCGCTACAAAAGCAAATGGCTAGGGTTTGGGGGGTAGGTTTAGGTTAAAAAAGGAAGGGACGAATGTGAGCCGTTGATCTGTTAGATCAACGGCTGGGATTAAAAGGGGGGCCTGGCGGGTTATTTTAGAGGGTTGTGGGTCGGTAGATTTAGGATTTGGGCCGGGTAATGGAATTTGAAATTGGGTTTAATTAGGGGTGCCAAATCTTGCTAAAATTGAAATACCAATGGGCTAACATTTAAATAGCCATTTTCATTTATTTATTTTATAAAAAATAGTAAAATAATTTCTGAAAATAAATTAAAGGTACTAAAATGATTAATAATATTTAATTATTAAAATAAAAATACTGGAGTCAATTTTATAATTATAAACACAACTAAATCTTAAAATAGGCTAATATTGCAATTATATGCAATTTAGCTTTAAAAATACTAAATAAATTTGTAAAAATATGCAAAAATTATGTTAGCTATATTTTAGTGTAAATATGAGAATCCAATAAATGAATCACCCAAAATGATAATTTGGGAATAATTATTGGGTTTTCCTTAATAAAATAGGGCAACAAACTGATTTAAAAATCTTTAAAAATTAAGGAAAAATAAGAAAACCTTTGGACATATTTATATATGCATACATATGCTATTTTGAAAGTATTTTGCGTATTAAAAATATACAGGGAAAAATTGGGTATCAACAGCTGCCCCTCTTTACCCGGGAATGATGAAAGAGTTGTCAGGTAAAGATATGATTGCCAATTTTGACCGAGCGAAATGATTTGAAGAGGTTTGGCCGTGCTATGGCTCCTGAGCTGCCTACATATCCCTAGTCTTACAGGAATTAGGCCATATGTAGTTCAGGATCCGTCGGTGGAGTAGGCCGATGGAGACTTTCAAGAACGGACGCGATATTTAGGACGGGGTAAATGGTTGAAGTCTGATAGGGCTGTGGGAACTGGAGTGGGATCGCTCCTGCTGATATGGCCGTTGGTCGCCGGTTTACCTGCAAATAAGCAATACAAGCATATATGTGCATAAATTTAAACATGTGGCAAGTTCTCGTCGGACCATGAATGTTGTCTTTGGACGGTTAGGATGACGTCCTTATACCATGATGTCCTGGGCCATGAAGCGTATGATAAAGGATTTGCAGGCCATGAAATGACGCTCTCGGGCTATGAGAATGATGCCTCCAAACTATGATGCCTTTGAATAAGGATATGCAAAAGATTAAAAGGAGTCCTCAGGCCATAGTATGGTGTTCTCGGGCTATGAAAATGGTGCCTACGAACAATGATGCCTTTGGACAATTTGGCGATCTTTCAGCCCATGAGATGCAGTATTTGGCAATCTTTAAGCCATGCAAATATGAATGAGGTGGCGATCTTTCAGCCATGCTAATGTAAATAAAGCGGCGATCTATCAGCCATGCAGCTGTAGATAAAGTGGCGATCTTTCAGCCATGCAAAATGTAAAGGCGGTGATCTTTCAGCCATGTAAATGTAGAGGCGGCGATCTTTTAGCCATGCAGAATGTAAAAGCGGCGATCTTTCAGCCATGCAAATGTAGAGGTGGCGATCTTTCAGCCATGCAAAATGTAGATAAGGTGGCGATCTTTCAGCCATGCAAAATGTAAAGGCGGCGATCTTTCAGCCATGCAAAATGTAAAGGCGGCAATCTTTCAGCCATGCAAATGTAGAGGTAGCGATCTTTCAGCCATGCAGAATGTAAAGGCGGCGATCTTTTAGCCATGCAAATGCGGTATGGAGGTAGAGCTTAACCTCGAAAGGCAGAATGGTAGCCTTATGCAATGCAAAAATGCAGATGGAGATAGAGCTTAACCTCGGAAGGCAGAATAGTAGCCTTATGCAATGCAGAAATGCAGATGGAGACAGCATTTAGTCTCGGAAGGCAGACTAGTTGCCTTATACAATGCAAGCATGCAGATGGAGGTAGAGCTTAACCTTGGAAGGCAGAATGGTAGCCTTATGCAATGCAAGATGCGGATGGAGGTAGAGCTTAACCTTGGAAAGTAGAATGGTAGCCTTATGCAATGCAAAATGCAGATGGAGACAACGTTTAGTCTCGGAAGGCAGAATGGTAGCCTTATGCAAGAAATAAAAGGCAGATAGTAATAGAGTTTTCTTAGTTGATAGCTGATTGCGATATTGTGGCTGCTGGGGGACATTGTGCCTACTGGGGACACTCCGTGCGGATAGCAACTGTGAGTAAAAGCATGGTTCTAAGAGTTGCATTTCTGAACAATGTGAGTCTCGTGAGTGTATAGCATATTTGATGATTTTGCAACTCAAGTGCTTACATCCAAAGAAAAATCGTGAGTTTTGTAAAGGGGGAAAGGTTAGTTCGTATCCCCGCTGGCTTTGCTTGACCTGCTCAGTTTTGATCTGGTGATACTGTACGTATCATTGGGGTATCATTGCGAAACAGAGCGATTTCAGAAATAAACATGCATGATTTAGTAAAGAAAATGCAACATAAATACATAATTAAGAATAGTTTTCTTTAGATGAACCGACGACTGTGACATGGTTCAAGACATTGCACGGAATTTTGAGGGTCCTCCTCAAAATTCTGCCCCAGTTTAACCGGGTTGACGCTTCCGATTGCTGCTAGCAGTAGTTGGCTGAAATCAATTTCGGAATTTTGAGGGCCCTCCTCAAAATTCTGCCCCAGTTTCCAATTGCGGGGGGAAGAGAAAATTTTATTGAATTGTGACCGAACCCATAGGGCTGCCTACGTATCGCCTCTTAGACGGGAATTAGGTCAGGCGTAGTTAAATTTACAATCATATAGGAAAGCATAAGGATTATACATAGTAACGTTTGACTGCATCTGAATTGATCGGCTTTGGCCAGACTTCTCCGTCCATTTCTGCAAGTATGAGGGCTCCTCTTGTCAGAACCCGGTGAACCATGTATGGACCCTGCCAGTTGGGAGAGAATTTCCCTTTGGCTTCATCTTGACGTTGAAAGATTTTATTTAACACCATCTTCCCCGGTGTGAACTGTCTCGGCTTGACTCTTTTATTGAAGGCTCTGGACATTCTGTTTTGATAGAGTTGACCATGGCAAACTGCATTCATCCTCTTTCCATCTATGAGGGCTAACTGCTCATAACAACTTTTCACCCACTCTGCGTCGTCGAGCTCTGCCTCCTGTATGATCATTAGGGAGGGAATTTCTACCTCAGCGTGAATGACTGCTTCTGTACCATAAACCAGCATATAGGGGGTTGCCCAGTTGATGTGCGGACTGTGGTGCACTACCCTAGTAAAGCAAATGATAGCTTCTCGTGCCACTGCTTATGCTTCTCTATCATTTTCTTCTTGATATTCTTATTGGCGACTTCTACGGCTCCGTTCATTTGAGGCCTATAGGCTGTAGAATTCTTCTATTTGATCTTCAAGGTTTCACACATAGATCTCATCAAGTCACTATTCAGGTTGGAGCCATTATCAGTGATGATTGACTCTGGAATCCCGAATTGGCAAACAATGCGATCGCGGACAGTCTGCCACGACTTTCTTAGTTATTGCTCTGTAAGATGCTGCTTCAACCCATTTGCTGAAATAGTCAATCGCTACCAAGATAAACCTATGCCCGTTGGAAGAAGCGGGCTCGATTGGTCCAATAACATCCATTCCCCTAGCGGCGAACGACCACGGTGAGCTTGTGGCAGTAAGCTCATTTGGAGGTACCTTTATCATGTCTGCATGTATCTGGCAGCAGCGGCATTTCCGGACATACTGGATGTAGTCCGTCTCCATAGTTATCCAAAAGTAACCAGCCTGGAGTATCTTCTTTGCTAAGACAAAACCATTCATATGTGGACTACAGGTCCCAGCGTGAATTTCCTCTAATAGACTGGATGCCTCCTTTGCGTCGACACACCTTAGCAATCCAAATCAGGAGTCCTCCTATACAAGATTCCTCCGCTGTGAAAGAAATTGTTGGACAACCTTCGAAGTGTGCATTTCTGAGTAGGATTTGCAAGCTCTGGGTATTCTCTTTTCGCCAAATGTTCCTTGATATCATGAAACCAAGGCTTTCCGTCTGCTTCTTCTTCAACATGAGCACAGTAAGCTGGTTGATCATGTATCTTTACTGGAATAGGATCAATGAAGTTCTTGTCTGGATGTTGTATCATGGATGATAGGGTAGCCAATGCATCGTCGAACTCATTCTGGACTCTGGGAGCATGTTGGAATTCTGTCTTTGTGAACCTCTTCCTCAACTCCTGTACATGATGCAGGTATGGGAGTATCTTAGAGTTCTTGGTCGTCCATTCTTCTTGGACCTGATGTATAAGCAAGTCTGAATCTTCGATTACTAGCAACTCTTGAATGTTCATGTCGATGGCCATCTTAGCCCTAAGATGCAGGCTTCGTACTCGGCTATATTTTTGGTGCACGGGAACCTGAGCTTGGCAGACACCGGATAATGCTGGCCGGTTTCCGATACTAGGAATGCTTCTATGCCAACTCCTTTGAAATTTGCTGCTCCATCGAAAAAAATTCTCCAACCGTCATATGATTCTGCAATATCTTCTCCTATGAATGATACCTCTTCGTCAGGAAAATACATTTTTAGGGGTTCGTATTCTCCGTCCACGGGATTTTCAGCAAGGTGATTTGCTAGTGCCTGTCCTTTGATTGCTTTCTGAGTCACATAGACAATGTCGAACTCACTCAACAGGATTTGCCACTTGGCTAGCTTGCCAGTGGGCATGGGCTTCTGAAATATGTACTTCAAAGGATCCATCCTTGATATGAGATATGTGGTATAGGCACAGAAGTAGTGTCTCAGCTTCTCGGCTACCCAAGTCAAAGCACAACAAGTGCGCTCTAAAAGAGAATACCGGGCCTCGTACGGGGTGAACTTCTTGCTGAGATAATAGATGGCCTACTCCTTTCTCCCCGTCTCATCATGCTTCCCAGAACACAACCGAACGCTTCATCCAATACTGCGAGGTAGAGTAATAGAGGTCTACCTGGCTCTGGCGGGACCAAGACTGGTGACGTTGACAGGTATTCCTTGATTCGGTCGAAAGCTTTTTGACAGTCATCAGTCCATTCGGTAGCGGCGTCCTTCTTCAACATCTTAAAGACTGGCTCACACACAACAGTAGATTGTGATATGAACCGGCTGATGTAGTTGAGTCTCCCCAAGAAACTCATCACGTCCTTCTTGTTCTTTGGCGGTGGCAATTCTTGAATAACTTTGACCTTTGATGGATCCAGTTCTATCCCTCGGCGACTCACAATAAATCCAAGTAGTTTTTCGGCAGGAACCCCGAATGCACATTTTGCGGGATTCAGTTTCAGGTTGTACCTTCACAGTCTATTGAAGAACTTCCTCAAATCTTCCATGTGATTGGTGGCTTTCTTGGACTTGATGATGACATCATCTATATACACCTCTTTCTCCTTGTGTATCATGTCATGGAAAATGGTAGTCATGGCCCTCATGTAGGTGGACCCAGCATTCTTTAATCCAAACGACATCATCTTGTAGCAATACATTCCCCATGGCGTAATGAAAGTCGTTTTCTTAGCATCTTCTTCATCCATCCATATCTGATGATACCCAGCAAAACAATCTACAAATGACTGCAACTCATGCTTGGCGCAATTGTCAATCAGGATGTGTATATTTGGCAAAGGGAAGTCGTCTTTCGGACTGGCCCGGTTGAGATCTCGGTAGTCGACACAGACTCTGACCTTCCCGTCCTTCTTTGGTACAGGTACGATTTTGGCTAACCATGTCGGGTACTCTACTACCCTGAGAACTTTGGCTTTGACTTGCTTAGTGACTTCTTCCTTGATTTTCAGACTCATATCGGGCTTGAACTTTCTGAGCTTTTGCTTTACTGGCGGATATGTTGGATCAGTTGGCAGTTTGTGAGCCACAATGGACGTACTTAGACCAGTTATGTCATCATACGTCCAGGCGAATATATCCTCATATTCCCTTAGAAATTCTGTGTATTCCTTATTTTTCGATGGCGATAAGTGGACACTAATTCGTGTTTCTTTGACATTTTCTGCATCTCCCAGGTTAACAACTTCTGTTTTGTCCAGATTGGACTTAGGTCTGTTCTTAAAATTCTCAACTTCTTTAACGATCTCTTCCGGTATGTCATTTTCCTCTGAATCTATGTCCGTTTGTTGCGTTGTCTCATTGCACGTCACAGTCACCGGTCCATCAAGACAAGTAATAGTAATGTTGTATAAGTAAAGTAATGAGAGAAAACAATAGTAATAAGTGTTGATTCATAAGAAAAGTCAAAATGATTTGATAAATTGCATAATTGTTTTGAACATTGGAGATCTTATTGCAGGAATTGAAAAATGCGAAAGGAAAATCATTTAGGAAAATAAAACAGTGCATGATGCTTGTTTTAACCTTGCTACCCCAAGGGTCGTCGGGCTTTGCTTGTCCTGATGGTCCAGTTATTGAGGCGGGCCCCTCTACTTACGGCATGTATGGAAGGGCCTTCCTCCCCCTCCTACTCGAGAACAATACAACAATCCATGTCATTGTCCTCTAAGAACAAGTTCTTCACCGCCACCAGTGTTTTTTCTTCTTCTGACCCATAGATAACATCTGCTGGTTGAAAAGTTTGCTCCAAATATGGTATTGGCTGTTCCAGTGGATAGTAAGGACCGCACCATGGTGGCGACCAGCTCTTGAATTCCTCCCAGGTGTACTCATTTCCCAGACCGAAGGTAGTGCCATGCTTCTTGAGCTTTATGGGCTTAACGATTCCTTGGAGGTTCTTGCCGAGCCCTTTGCCAGGTTTGTACCCACACCAATTTTGTATGCTCTCAATCTTGTTATCCCACCATTTGTCTTTGTCGACGGCATTTACCCGTTCGATGTGATGGTAAGTCTCTCCACCCAGCTTCCTTCTTCCTTCAATTGATGGGATTGTCTGGCGACTGTTTATGGGGTTGCTACCGTCGCCGTGAATGATCACCTCTTGATAATTCCATTCGAATTTCACTACCTGATGCAGTGTCGATGTCAAAGCCCCAGCGGCATGGATCCATGGCCGTCCCAACAGTAGATTGTAAGATTCCGGCACGTCTATCACTTGAAAATGAACATCGAAACAAGTTGGCCCCATTTGTAAGCACAAACTAATTTCCCCAATAGAGGACCTCTGGGAACCGTCAAAGGCTTTCACATTGATTGCTCCATCCTTTATCTCGTGCGGTCCCTTACCCAACTTCCTGGGTGTTACCAGTGGACAAATGTTGAGGCTAGAACCCCTGTCAATCATGATCCTGGTGATAAAGTAGTCTTCACATTGCACAGTGATGGGCAGTGCTTTGTTGTGTCCTACCCCTTCAGGCGGTAGCTCATCCTCGTGAAAAGTAATTTTATTACTTTCCAATACCTGTCCGACCATGTTAGCCATTTCTCCACCAGTAATGTTGCTTGGCACGTATGCTTCACTTAATGCCCTCAACAAAGCATTCTTGTGTGCCTCAGAATTGTGTAGCAAAGCCAGGATGGAGATCTGCGCTGGTGTTTTGTTCAACTGGTCGATGACCGAGTATTCTTTGGCCTGAATCTTTCTCCAAAGATCGTCTGGATCGGCCTCAATGATGGGTGACTGACTGGAGGCCTGCTTGCTTGACTAAGCTAGGTGTTCTGGGGTATAGACTCTACCAGTTCTTTTCATACCCTGTGCGGCAACAGTTTCCTCGAACCTACCCTTGCCTTTCCGCCTTGCCTCGGCTGTATAGTCCCACGGTATAGCCTTTGTATGGAATGGTGTCATGGCCGACATCGCTACTGGGATCGGTGCGGACATCTTCACTCCGAACGGAACATGTGCTTTGGGAGGTAAAACTGCAACTTCGAATGGTGTAGGGGCATTTGTTGGTGACACGAATTCAACCTCAATCGGTGTTGGTGTCTTTGCAGTTGCTTCAAACTCAAGTGGCACATACATGTTTACCTCAGCGTCCCTAGAGGGCTGAATTTGGACCACGATCGGATTAAGAGTAACTATTGGTTTCTTTGGGTCATCACCTCCCGTGATCAACCCGATTGACCCTTCAGGATCCCAATCATCCTCTATTTCAATCATGTGAATGCCTCCACCCTTGTGGTCTGGTAGAGGGTTATTGCGGACGTTTGGAGCGGGTTCCTTTGCCACAATGATCTTGTTGTCGATCAAAGCCTGGATATTGTCTTTCAGGGAACGACATTCGTCGATGGTGTGTCCTTTCATGGCGGAATGGTATGCACATTATTTGTTTGGATTAAACCATTGAGAGGGGTTTTTAGGGGTTACAGCGGGGATAGGGGTGACATAACCAGCAGCTTTGAGCCTTTCGTACAACTGGTCAATTGGTTCAGCAATGGCCGTATACTATTTAGGAGGTCTGCGGTCAAAATTTGGTCGAGGTCTTGGGAAGTTTTGGCATGCAGGAGGTGATTGATAGTGGGATGGTTGAGCATTGTAGGCTTGGTAGACATGTGCAGGTTGGGAATATCTGGGTGAACTATGTTGATATGTGGGAGGTGGAGGTGATTGATAAGTTGGCGGTGGAGTTTGGTAGGAGGGTGAGGGTACTTGGTAGTTCGGAGTAGGCTGATATGTGAGTGGAGGCATTGAGTAGGTTTGGTATTTGACGGGAGATTTGGTTCTCTATGCAACCATTACGGCACTAACGTCCTATTTCTTGGACGCACCACCAGACTGTAAGGCCTTATTGGTAGCTTGCAAGGCCTCGAAGTTTGTAACCATACCATTTTTGATGCCCTCTTTGATCCTTTCTCCCAGCTTGATGATGTCAGAAAATTTATGGTTCTCAATCAGCATTTGCCTTTCATAATACTGCGGGTCCTGAGCCCGGACGAAAAACTTGTTCATCTGTTCCTCCTCTAAAGCAGGTCTGGCCTTAGCAGCTTCGGATCTCCAGCGAGTAGCATACTCGCGGAATGTTTCCATGGGCTTCTTCTTCAGGTTCTGAATGTAGAACGCATCTGGTGCCTTTTCTGTGTTGAACCTGAACCTGTCCATAAAGTCAGACGCCATACTCACCCAGTTCGACCATTTCTTTGGGTCTTGGCTAATGTACCAAGATAGAGCATCTCCTTTCAGACTCCTCATGAAGAGTTTAATGCGGATCCTCTCGTCTTTCCCTACTCCGACCAGCTTGTTGCAGTATGTTCTCAAATGGACTCTCGGATCCTCTGTACCTTCAAACATCTCGAACTTAGGAGGTTTGTACCGCTCAGGCAGTTCGACGTCGGGTTGTATGCAAAGATCTTCGTAGTTCAGTCCTTCAATATCCTTACTTCCTTTGACGCCCTGAATTCGGCTAGTCAATTTCTTAAGTTCTTCAGCCAGGTTCTTAATGAGTGAGTCTTTATCATTAGACTCGGGTGTGCTTGAGATGGGTTGGGTGGAGTGTGGCATGGTCTCCACATATATGGGGGTGTTATGATGGGTGTGGAAGTGGTCATTTGTGGAGTTCAAGGGTTCTGGGATGAGCAGTGGAGTGTTGTTTGAAGTATGGCAGGTGTTGTAGTGGTGGTGAGGAGCGGGATGGTTTTGTGGCTTTGCGATATTTTGTAGAGGTGCGGGGTTCTGAGCGTTTGGGAAATTAACGTCCGGAGTGGTGAGAGAAAATGACAAATTTGCGCCTGATCAAGTTCTTCTTGGAATTTCAACAGTTTTTGCTCGAGTGGAGATGCATTTTCTTTGGAAACCTGAGTACCATGGGCGTGAGTGACCTCTACCCGTTCAGTTGAGTTTTCCTTTCTGATGTTGTTCGAATCTTCCATTTTCCCTTTGTTCTTGTGTTTGACAGGACTAAGAGGAGGAGTGGGTGGAGGGCCCCTGGATCTCGTGAGATAGATGATGATGCCAGAGTGCACGAACTAACCTTTGGGGAAGGGAATAAGTAAAACAACAAAAAATAAAAAGGTAAACAAGTCAGTGAGGATTATAAGAAAATGTTGCAATATTTAAACGCATAGTGCAAGAATGTAAATCGTGTCCTAATTTGGGGAACCTCTTTGTGCCCGAGGTAGGCCTAGTGACAAATTGATTTGGAGAACTTAGAATGCTAAGTGCCTCATTTTATTGATAAAAAGTAGACGAATCCCAAATCAACACTAAATAACGGGAAATAAAATTTCACTAGTGGCCATTGGCCTTATTACATCTCAAAAATCTATTTGGTCCCAGAAGGACCTTCCCCAGACTCGGTATCTTTGGCTCCGTCAAATAGCTTTACCAACTCGCGAAGTCCCAGCAACAAGTAGGCTCTGGCTAGGTGTCCGCCCTCGTTTCCTTCAGAATTCTGGCAATCCTCGATTCTTTTGAGAAATCTCTTTTCCAGCTCCACTAAGCCCCGCTCCAAGTACCCCAGTCGCTTGTTGGCGCTGACAGCCATGTCTTTCCATTCTTCAATCAGCTTTTGGTTGGCTTCTTGTATCCCACGGTGCTCGCTTTTACATTCTTGAATCCTCTTGCGCAGTTGATTGTATTTGACTTGTGCCTCGGCCTTTTCATCTATGATCCTGTGACCTCGAACAAACCCGGGCTGACCCAGACCATTATGATTATCCTCCAGCTAGCCTGAATAGTAGGGAGCACAACCAGCGTGGTATCTGTTTGGCTCGATGGTATCTCTTCCCATGACGATTTTGCAGTGCCACATATGCTGAGCTTGACACTTGTAAGGGCTGTCATCATCCTGAAAGTAGGCCTGAAAGTGACTCATCTTGTCTACCCTTGGTATAACCTGCTTCCTACCAGCCTGTCTCATAACTCGGAGAGGGACATAAGGGTATGTTCCTCTCAGACAGATCAATATCAAAAATGGTGCGTCCCTGGATCGGGCGATGAACTCCTCGGTAGGGAACCACTCGAACATCCAGTGTATTTGATCTTCAGTTAGATTTTCAAACAGCACTAACCACCCCTTGGCATCTTCCGACTGGGAAAACATGTTGGGCATGTAGTTCATTCGTCTTGGATGATGGAAGGCTATATGATCATCCAGTCCCTTCGCTGAATCTTTTGCCGATATTCACCCCTTTGGAGATGCTCCATGAGCCTGAGCTGGAGTAGCAAGCTGCAGCCCTCGAAGTGCTTGGCTCCTTGCTGACACTTTTCCAAGGCTCGGAATATATATCTGCAATGATCATGGGCACTATGCTGAATGGTTGCCCACCAATTCCCTCCATTAAAGTTTTGGTTACCATAGCTAGCCCGGTATGGATCCTTGCTTTCTTCATCGGGAACACTATCATCCCCAGGAAGCAAATGATGAAGACAAAGACCCTTCGGTGAACATGCCCCAATGATGTGAGGGCGAACTCGTCAGGATAAGTACGTTAAGATTTGCTGTGACCATACCTCTCGTACAAATAATCGAAGGGGGTATAAGACTCTTTCAAACATGTCAAGTCCGGATTCTTCTTTAGACCCATCATTTCGAGGAAACCCCTGCCCTTGCGGTTCTCAGGCATTAACAAACCCGGTGTTTCCCATGGTATACCAGCCAATCCTCCTATTTCTGCTAGCAAGGGTGTCATTTCAATGTCCCCGAAGCGGAACGCGGACCTATCACAATCCTAGAATACAGTAGCAACTTCTATGATCTTGTTGTTGGGTTGGATTTCCAGGAGGGAAGGTAGATTTACCAAATATTTCTGGACAAGGGTTTGATCACTGGAGTGAAGATCTTCCCACCAGCTTAGCAATTTTGGGTGGATATTGGTAACCATGCCGAATCAGGGGACTTCGTGCCTCATATTTCTGCAAGATAAAAGGGTTAGTCCCTTACCCCCACCAGACTCGACTATTAAATATCAATAATTGGCATAAAAGCATTTAGTTCTCCAAATAAATGCACAGAGCATGATAGGGTTCGTTTGGGTTTTAGGGAAACCCAGTGGACTTTGGACAAGGCTATCTTAAAGAGTCATTATGCGGACAACATAACTGACTCGGCTAGGTTTGACCATGATGCATGCACAATTAAACAGAGTAAGGTTTCTATGGGGTATTAGACTGGTACCCTTGAGCGGACAACTCAAGAGGGAAAGGCG
>NW_017671615.1:84297-118070 GCF_001879085.1 Nicotiana attenuata
ACGGAACTGTCGACTACACCGTTTGATCGACTGGTTTACCGCAAATATGGCCTTTTCCGAATTTAGGGGGTGATAATATCGGAAGAGTGCAACCACTCATTATAAGCGTTGCTGTGGTATTTTTTTTGGCACAAGTGAATAATCATGTTGAGCATGATTATGCAATAATTAAGGCAGGTTGTCAGGTATTTGCTTACGAAAGCAGTAAATACAACAATTCTTCATAATTTAAAGCAGTAGTAAAGCAGTAAGGAAAGAAACAAAAAGACAAGTTCAGTTTTGCAGCTAAAGAGGGGAATTGAACGCTTAAAGGAATTAAACAAATAAAGGCATATAAAGAATTGTAAAGTCACAATAATAGTGCTGAAATTGGTAAAGCCAAAAAAAATTCCAACATAGGCGCCATGCTAGCACCCCTTTTCTCCTAAATCGGGTTTATCATTGGAGGGACAACTCATTCCCTTTGGGAATTGGTTTGCATTTGAAGAGTCGCCAGCTAGTGATAGGGTGCTAAGCACCAAAGGGGTTTTTGATTTCAACCAGTGATAGGATAAGGGCTTGAAATTATTCTTAAGGGGAAGGTGTTAGGAATCCTCAGAATCCAGTAGTATGGTTCCCATGCCAGACAATTATTGTGAATTAGGGTGCAATTAACAATAGACAAATAAGCTTCAATAATTGAGGGGATTTCACATTATAAAGGTCTGAAAATAGGCAAAGTTTGAAAAGAGCAATTAAAGAAAGCTGATTTTTTAGAAAAATCAATTAAAAAAATGCTAAAGAAAGGAAATAAAAATAGGGAGGGGGTCTCATTTAAAAATATGGACCACCCCACACAACGTCTAATCACTCCTCTATATGGGCTCATCACTGTGACAATCTGTGGTCATCATATCCATATCTACCCTTCCCACTCCGTTAAGGTATTAAAGCGCGAATTGGTCTCGATTACTTATTGCATGCTATTACCCTTCCAATCCTATCAGTCCTGGAGGCACTTAGGACTACTAATCCTAAAAGAAGGGATATTGGGCTTATTTGGGATTTCAAAGGTAAAACTCTAAAGCAATACAAAAAACACATACTGCACATTTAAGGAAACCATATAACACAAACAGAGGCTCAATTATACCTCCTTGAACAAAACAACATAATTAGCATGACTTTCACATACTGTTTAGGTTTGATTAAAGTATTAACGACGAAGGAGTTGAAATATTGAGGCAGACTGATTTATTTCATAACTTATATAAGAAGTCCGAATCAGCCCTGCCTGCTGGTTGTAATAACTACAGAAACAGATTCAGTATTATAATTTTTGCCCTAAGGCTGCCTAATTGTTGGACAAGATCCTATAGGCATGGTATCTACTGGTTTCAGAGAACAATGAAATAGTAAGGCTCGAAGTAAACTGTTTGAATGCATACTTGTTAAACTTGCTAAGAGAAGGAATCAAATTATTAAAAGATATGCAAGATTTAACGAATTGATTACAAGTCTGCAACTGAATAGTCCCATTACTATTAGATACTATGCTTGGAGTGAAGTAGATCAGATTCGATTAGGAATTCCTATAGGCATGCTTTCTATGCTGCAGATTTTAAGCCTTGTAGACATGGTGTAAAAATGCAGAAGCCTTATAGACATAGTATCTAAATGCAGAAGACTTGTTTTAAACCTATAAACATGGTATCTAGATGCAAAAGACTTATTTTAAACCTATAAACATGGTATCTTAGATGCAGAAGTTGTTTAGAACCTATAAACATGGTATCTAGATGTAATTGAATATGCAGAATTGAACAATCCTATAGGCATAATTTCTGTATGAAGTTGGATATGCATAATTCAGAATGGAACTATAGGCATGATTTCTATATGCATTTGAATATGCAGAATTCAGAATAGACCTATAGGCATGATTTCTATATGCATTTGAATATGCAAAATTCAGAATACCTATGGACATGATTTCTATATGAAAAGTTGGATATGTAAGAATGTAGTAGTCCTATCATGATTTTTACCCTTTGCGTACATAATTACCCACCCTTTTTCACTAACCATCCCCAGCGTTTATTACAAATTATTACAATCCAGAAAAAATTACATCAGAAACTAGAAAAGAAAAAAAAATACAATCAGAGAAAGTCTGATTCTTGACTTCCTCTCTGAGTTATGAGATAGACCAACTCAAAAAGACCATTGATCTAAAGCCTTTCTCCAATCTGAGTGTGTCAAAGTTCCCTAAGAGCCTCGATGGGACTCCGGGCAATGCTCACACCCAAATTGTATTATCAGAATAGGACAAGTGCAGTGTGGAAGTGCAGCCCTCAAGTGTCCAAGATCAGAGAGAGCTCAAGGGGTCCAAGGCAAGGCTCACAAGGGGCATAACTAAAGTCTAAGAGAGAGTGCAAGTGCAGAAATAGAATTTTGAGGACTAGGGAAGGGAAACAGCTACAAACAGGTACACAAAAGGGGTTCAGCGGAATAGGGAAATTGTAAAGAGCCTATTGCATAGGCAAGTGCAAGCTTTAGGCATGCCCAGCAATGGAGGATGCAAGCACACCTATAAGCCTGCAGAACACACATTATTAGAGGCTAGGATCCCAGGGGATCAAGTTTTAGTCATGAGACAATAATTAGCAGTATTGCCATGCCTCGAATAAGCCATAGCATGAACACATAGGGTAGGGGTTGGGATTCATAACAGTACAGGCAGAAGGAAATTACAGCATGCTAAAGTAAGTATTGAACCCATACCTAAGCAGTAGACAAACAAGAAGGTAAAGGTATTAAGTAAACACATTGTTGTGATTGCTGAAAATCTTAATCAGAACATACCAGTTTCAAAGAAACAAATAGAGAATGAAGCAGGCAGCAGGACTTGAAAACAGGCCACAACACAAGTAACAACAGAGGATACTTTTAAGTGTGAGTGTGAGTTCAGAAAACTACGAGTGTTGGTGTGCGTTTGTGTCAATAAAATAGTCAGGTATTCATAGTGTGAAAAACAGACAGGAAATAAGGTAATAAAAATAACCATGTACCATTAAAAATCAATCAGTAGAAGAACTTCCTTTAATTAAGGAGTTCAAACTTAAACGGTAATGAACAAAAATTATTTAAGGAAGGAGATCAAGTAAGCATCTTGTGCAAAGTAGGCAATTAGGGGTAAATACATAAGAGTTAATGAAGGGAAGAATTTTTGAAATAACGGTTAAACAAATAAGGTAAGAATCAATCAGTACATAGTAAATCAAGGAGTCAGAGATTCGAAATTATTGGTTCATAAATAAACCAAGTCAGAAAGGCTAAGGAAAGTTTTCGACTCAAACCAAGTAGCAGGGAAATTAGCAAAACAAGGAAGAAATCAATCAGACTTACACCAAAGGAAGCCTGAAATCAGTCAAAAAATTGAAAGTCATTTTAGAGGGGAGCATAGATCTCTTCTTTTTTGTGTAAAATGCTAAAGAAAGGAAATAAGAATAAAGGGAGGGGGGTCCTAGGTTTATTAAAAATATGGACCACCCCACACAACGTCTGGTAATCACTCCTCAATGAGGGGCTACACGTGACGTTATCGCGTGGTCATCATATCCATATCTACCCTTCCCACTCCGTTAAGGTATTTAAAGCGCGAATTGGTCTCGATTACTTATTGCATGCTATTACCCTTCCCAATCCTATCAGTCCTGGAGGCACTTAGGACTACTAATCCTAAAAGAGGAGGGATATTGGGCTTATTTGGGATTTCAAAGGTAAAACTCTAAAGCGACATACAAAAACACATACTGCACATTTTAAGGAAAACCATATACACAAACAGAGGCTCAATTATACCTCCTTGAACAGAAGAGCACATAATTAGCATGACTTTCACATACTGTTTAGGTTTGATTAAAGTATTAACGACGAAGGAGTTTGAATATTGAGGCAGACTGATTTATTTCATAACTTATATAAGAAGTCCGAATCAGCCCTGCCTGCTGGTTGTAATAACTACAGAAACAGATTCAGTTTATAATTTTTGCCCTAAGGCTGCCTAATTGTTGGACAAGGATCCTATAGGCATGGTATCTACTGGTTTCAGAGAACAATGAAATAGTAAGGCTCGAAGTAAACTGTTTGAATGCATACTTGTTAAACTTGCTAAGAGAAGGAATCAAATTATTAAAAGATATGCAAGATTTAACGAATTGATTACAAGTTCTGCAACTGATAGTACCCATTACTACTGATTTTTAGATCTATGCTTGAGTGAAGTAGATCAGATTCGATTAGGAATTCCTATAGGCATGCTTTCTATGCGTTGCAGATTTTAAGCCTTGTAGACATGGTGTAAAAATGCAGAAGCCTTATAGACATAGTATCTAAATGCAGAAGACTTGTTTTAAACCTATAAACATGGTATCTAGATGCAAAAGACTTATTTTAAACCTATAAACATGGTATCTAGATGCAGAAGTTGTTTAGAACCTATAAACATGGTATCTAGATGTAATTGAATATGCAGAATTGAACAATCCTATAGGCATAATTTCTGTATGAAGTTGGATATGCATAATTCAGAATGGAACTATAGGCATGATTTCTATATGCATTTGAATATGCAGAATTCAGAATAGACCTATAGGCATGATTTCTATATGCATTTGAATATGCAAAATTCAGAATACCTATGGACATGATTTCTATATGAAAAGTTGGATATGTAAGAATGTAGTAGTCCTATCATGATTTTTACCCTTTGCGTACATAATTACCCACCCTTTTTCACTAACCATCCCCAAGCGTTTATTACAAATTATTACAATCCAGAAAAAATTACATCAGAAACTAGAAAGAAAAAAAAATACAATCAGAGGAAGTCTGATTCTTGACTTCCTCTCTGAGTTATGAGATAGACCAACTCAAAAAGACCATTGATCTAAAGCCTTTCTCCAATCTGAGTGTGTCAAAGTTCCCTAAGAGCCTCGATGGGACTCCGGGCAATGCTCACACCCAAATTGTATTATCAGAATAGGGACAAGTGCAGTGTGGAAGTGCCAGCCCTCAAGTGTCCAAGATCAGAGAGAGCTCAAGGGGTCCCAAGGCAAGGCTCACAAGAGGGGGCATAACTTAAAGTCTAAGAGAGAGTGCAAGTGCAGAAATAGAATTTTGAGGACTAGGGAAGGGAAACAGCTACAAACAGGTACACAAAAGGGGTTCAGCGGAATAGGGAAATTGTAAAGAGCCTATTGCATAGGCAAGTGCAAGCTTTAGGCATGCCCAGCAATGGAGGATGCAAGCACACCTATAAGCCTGCCAGAACACACATTATTAGAGGCTAGGATCCCAGGGGATCAAGTTTTAGTCATGGACAATAATTAGCAGTATTGCCATGCCTCGAATAAGCCATAGCATGAACACATAGGGGTAGGGGTTTGGGATTCATAACAGTACAGGCAGAAGGAAATTACAGCATGCTAAAGTAAGTATTGAACCATACCTAAGCAGTAGACAAACAAGAAGGTAAAGGTATTGTAAACACATTGTTGTGATTGCTGAAAATCTTAATCAGAACATACCAGTTTCAAAGAAACAAATAGAGAATGAAGCAGGCAGCAGGACTTGAAAACAGGCCACAACACAAGTAACAACAGAGGATACTTTTAAGTGTGAGTGTGAGTTCAGAAAACTACGAGTGTTGGTGTGCGTTTGTGTCAATAAAATAGTCAGGTATTCATAGTGTGAAAACAGACAGGAAATAAGGTAATAAAATAACCATGTACCTATTAAAATCAATCAGTAGAAGAACTTCCTTTAATTAAGGAGTTCAAACTTAAACGGTAATGAACAAAAATTATTTAAGGAAGGAGATCAAGTAAGCATCTTGTGCAAAGTAGGCAATTAGGGGTAAATACATAAGAGTTTAATGAAGGGAAGAATTTTTGAAATACACGGTTAAACAAATAAGGTAAGAATCAATCAGTACATAGTAAATCAAGGAGTCAGAGATTCGAAATTATTGGTTCATAAATAAACCAAGTCAGAAAGGCTAAGGAAAGTTTTCGACTCAAACCAAGTAGCAGGGAAATTAGCAAAACAAGGAAAGAAATCAATCAGACTTACACAAAGGAAGCCTGAAATCAGTCAAAAAATTGAAAGTCATTTTAGAGGGGAAGCATAGCACATATAAAGAGTAAACAAGTATTAGGCATGCGAGGCTGAAAGAAAAGTGTCATGCAATTGCAAAATCAGCAAGTAGTAGCCTATAGGAACATGATAGTCATGTAGGTCAGTCTCAGTAACTCAGCAATGGAGAAGAGAGAGAGAAAGAGTATCAAATAGCATACAAAGGGTCCAGTAGAAAGACCTTAGAAGAGTTTAGCAGGGAATCAGAATCATATAAAGAAACAAAGGTCGAAACAAAGATTTCGAAGCCTAATCGAGTAGTAGATGAGATAACTTCAGAAACTCGAATAGGTCCAAAGAAGTTAGGGTTTTGAAATCAAACAAGTTCAGAGATGAAGAACACGCAAATCACATAGCAAATGGTCTCAATACTCGAATGAATCCCCAAATTTTAGGGTTTTGCCATCAATCGAGTGTAGAGATGAAAGAACAAGCAATCAAGGCACAAGATACTAACGAAATAAGTTCAGAAATCTCAGAAAGGAACTGAGACTTTAACATGCATTTTCCAGTAGAGGAAACTCATAAGAAACATAGTAGAAGAAACAAATAAGAAACACGGTAGAAGAACTCATAAGAACACAGTAGGAGAGACACATAAGAAACTCAGTAGAAGAAAGTCATAAGAAACATAGTAGAAGAAACACATAAGAAACACAGTAGAAGAACTCATAAGAACACAGTAGGAGAGACACATAAAGAAACACAGTAGAAGAAACTAATAAGAAACATAGTAGAAGAAACACATAAGAAACTTAAAAAATCAGAGAAGCTTCTAAATAACTTAACAAAAACCCTAAATTGGGAAAGATAAAGGTTTTGAAAGCATAGTTTTGAAAAAAATCTCGAGAAACCGTTTAAGAGTTTAAGGAAAACACAGTTCTAGAACAGATCTAAAGAAATCAAAAGAACCTCAAAAGGTTAGGGTTTCAGAAGAAACCCAAAGAGTGAGAAAGGCTTGGAAGTCACGATCTAAGCTGGAAAGGTCGAGATCAGGCTTGAATAGCCATAGCTGGCTGGAGCAAGGTCGGAGATGGCCGGAGACAGCCATAACACTGAAAACATCCGAGGTGTGGACCCAGTTTATTCAAGATCTGGCCTTGAAGCCATGATAATCGGGCATGTAGGAGTTATACGAGGCCGGTATAGGACTTCAATGGCCTTGGGAGCCATGGATTCCGGTGGTTTTAGGGCGGAAATGGAGGGAGTCGGCTATGGTTCGAGAAGCTTCGAGAGAGAATTGAGAGAAGGGGGGATTCAAATGCGGCTACAGAAGCAAATGGCTAGGGTTTTGGGGGTAGGTTCAGGTTAAAAAAGGAAGGGATGAATGTGAGCCGTTGATCTGACTGGGATTAAAAGGGGGGCCGGGCGGGTTATTTTAAAGGGTTATGGGTCGGGTAGATTTAGGATTTGGGCCGGGTAATGGGATTTGAAATTGGGTTTAATTAGGAGTGCCAAATCTGGCCAAAATTGAAATACAATTGGGCTAACATTTAAATAGCCATTTTCCCTTATTTATTTTTTAAAAAATAGTAAAATAATTTTTGGAAATAAATTAAAGGTACTAAAATGATTAATAATATATAATTATTAAAATAAAAATACTGGAGTCAATTTTATAATTATAAAACAATTAAATCTTAAAATAGGCTAATATTGCAATTATATGCAATTTAGCTTTAAAAATACTAAATAAATTTTTAAAAATATGCAAAAATTATGTTAGCTATATTTTAGTGTAAATATGATAATCCAATAAATGAATCACCCAAAATGATAATTTGGGAATAATTATTGGGTTTTCCTTGATAAAATAGGACAATAAACTGATTTAAAAATCATTAAAAATTAAGGAAAAATAAGAATACCTTTGGACATACTTATATATGCATACATATGCTATTTTTAAAGTATTTTGCATATTAAAAATATACAGAAAAAAATTGGGTATCAACAATATTGAATGTAGACTTGGAGGAATAAATTTATATGGAATAACCTGAAGAGTTCATGGTTCCCGGAAAAGAAAAGAAGGTGTGCTGACTAGTTAAGTGTACAACAACACAACAACAACAAACCCGGTTTGATCCCAACAAGTGGGGTCTGGGGAGGGTAGTCTATACGCAGACCTTACCCCTACGTACAGTTAAGTGTCACGACCATAAACCCGGACCCAATCGTGATGGCGCCTTTCATGAAGACAAGGCCAGCCGACACTTCCCATTTCCAATTATTAACAGGTAAGAATTTAGAAAACAGTCTAAACATGATAAAATAAATCCGAAATAGCAGTCAACATCACAAATACGCGGAAGAACACCCATACACAGCCCTAACCGGGGTGTCACTAGCCATGAGTATCTATAAGTCCAAAATAAAAGTCGGCTAAATCCATAAACTAGTACAAATGTCTGAAAGGAAATAGAATGATAAAGGAGTAGAGACACGCGGCTGTGGACGCCAGACAGCTACCTCGTGAACTCCGAATGTCCGCCGGAAGCTGGCGGGATCAGCACTCGGGAGCAGGACCAGCTACGCCTGAATCTGCACACAGGGTGCAGTGAGTAAAGTGAGTACTCCGACTCAGTAAGTAACAAATGTAAATAACAACTGAAAGTAAGAAAAACACGTAGGGCACAAGGTATTCTATAAAGAAGTGGTAAAAATCATTTAAAAGCAGTAAATTAGTTAAAAGATAAGTAACAACCCTTTTTCAACAAGTAAGCATTTAATTGACAGACACTTAAGGAGAAATAAGCAAATAAAGGTTCGCCCCTCGGGCACTGTTTCAACATAACCGCCCCTCGGGCAACATCTCAGAACAATACCAGCTCCTCGGGCTCAATCTCACATCACAATGGGTACCCGATCTCACTGGGGGTGTACAGACTCTGGGAGGGGCCCGTTACGGCCCAAGCGCAGTAACAAGCCATCTCGTGGCATCATAAACAGGCTCTCGGCCTCATATCAATATCAAGCCTCAGGCCCTTGGCCTCAAATCAATATCAGTGTTTCCTCACAACATAGGCCCTCGGCCTTACTCAGTCACAAATCCTCACAAGCCACTCGGGCAATAAATAAACAGTGTTTCTCAGCCCAAACATTATTTAAAATATCATTTAAGTATAAAACTGACTAAAACATGGCTGAGTATGGAAACAATGTAAAATAACATAACTGAGTTCAAGTAAATATTCAAACGGTGAGGAAATATCAATATAAATTTCCGAAGGATTCAAATAGTTGGCACAAGGTCCAAATGTGGCATTCAGCCCAAATAATGGTGATAGCAAATAGATTTCAGTCAAATACGCGATAAAATCATCAATCGGGACGGACCAAGTCACAATCCCCAATAGTGCATGGCCCCACGCTCGTCATCAAGCGTGTTCCTCACCTCAATATAGCATTATGATGTGTGATCCGGGGTTTCAAACCCTCAGGGCATCATTTACAATCATTACTCACCTCGAACCGGCTAAATCTCTAGCTCGCAACGCCTTTGCCCCTCGAATCGGCCTCCACACACGTCAAATCTATCCAAAATCAGAACGAGGAAGTCAAAATATGCTAAGGGAACGAAGCCTAAGTGAAAACAATCAAAATATGATACAATTCCCGAAATTACCAAAACCCGACCCCGGGACCACGTCTCGGAATTCAAAAAATTTCACATCAACGAAATTCTTATCTCCACACGAGTTCATACATACCAATTCTTATCTGCACGGCCCTCCAAAACTGCAAAGTAAACTGAGTACCTCTATCTAAAATGACGGAAACCGGAACACCATGCAAACGAACAATCTCTTGGATATAGATCCCTACCAACCGCTCTAAAGAATAGGTAGTACACATAGGAATGAAGTGCGCGGACTTAGTCAGCCGATCCACAATCACCCAAATAGCATCGAACTTCTTCAAAGTCCGAGGCTACAAAATCCATATTGACTCTCTCCCACTTCCACTCTGGAATGTCCATCTGCTGAAGCAAACTACCCGGTCTCTGATGCTCATATTTCACCTGCTGACAATTGAGGCACCAAGCCACAAATCCCACAATGTCTTTCTTCATTCTCCGCCACCAATAGTGCTGCCTCAAATTCTAATACATCTTCGCGGCACCCGGATGAATGGAATACCGCGAGCTATGGGCCTCCTCCAGAATCAACTCCTGAAGCTATCCACATTGGGCACACAAATCCGGCCCTGCATCCTCAACACTCCATCATCACCAATAGTCACATCTCTGGCATCATCATGCTGAACTCTGTCCTTGAGGACAAGCAAATGCGGATCATCATACTGGCGCTCTCTGATGCGATTATATAAGGAAGACCGAGAAACCACGCAAGCCAACACCCGACTGGGCTCCGAAATATCTAATCTCACGAACCGATTGGCCAAGGCCTGAACATCAACTGCAAGAGGTCTCTCCCCAACTGGAATATATGCCAAACTCCCCATACTCACCGCCTTTTGGCTCAAAGCATCGGCCACCACATTGGCCTTTCTCGGATGATACAATATCGTAATATCATAATCCTTAAGCAACTCCAACCACCTTCACTGCCTCAAATTGAGATCTTTCTATTTGAACAAGTGCTGGAGGCTACGATGATCAGTAAACACCTCACAAGACACACCATACAAATAATGCCTCCACATCTTCAACGCGTGAACTATGGCAGCCAACTTCAAATCATGAACGGGGTAGTTCTTCTCATGGGGTTTCAACTGGCGAGAAGCATAAGCAATAACTCTACCCTCCTGCATCAATACACAACCAATACCAACTCTCGATGCATCACAATACACGATATATGAACCTGAAGCTGATGGAAAAACTAACACTGGAGTTGTAGTCAAAGCTGTCTTGAGCTTCTGAATGCTCTCCTCACACTCGCCCGACTAAACAAATGAAGCACCCTTCTAAGTCAATTTTGTCAAGGGCGATGTAATAGATGAAAATCCTTGAACAAACTGGCGATAATAACCCGCCAAACCAAGGGAGCTACAAATCTGTATGGCTGAGGACGGTCTGGGCCAACTCTGAACCGCCTCTATCTTCTTCGGATCAACACCCTCGCTGGACACCAAATGCCCCAAGAAAGCCACTGAACTAAGCCAGAACTCACATTTGGAGAACTTTGCATAAAGCTTCTCCTCCATCAATCTCTGCAACACAACTCTCAAATGCTCCGCGTGCTCTAACTAACTACGCGAGTATACCAAAATATCATCAATGAAGACAATCACGAACGAATCAAGATAAGGCCGAAACACATTGTTCATCAGATGCATGAATGCTGCTGGGGCATTGGTCAGCCCGAAAGACATGACAAGGAACTCATAATGACCATATCTGGTCCTGAAGGCTGTCTTGAGAATATTCGAGTCCCTGATCTTCAACTGGTGATAACCTGAATGGAGATCAATCTTGGAGAACACATTCGCTCCCTGAAGCTGGTCGAATAAATAATCGATGCGAGGCAAATGATACTTGTTCCTCACTGTTACCTTGTTCAATTGCCTATAATCAATGCACATTCTCATCGTGCCATCCTTCTTCTTCACATATAGAACCGGCGCACCCCAAGGTGACACACTAGGCCGAATAAACCTCTTTTCAAGGAGTTCCTGAAGTTGCTCCTTCAACTCCTTCAACTCCGCTGGTGCCATACGATACGGCGGAATAGAAATGGGCTGAGTGCCCAACACCAGGTCAATACCAAAATCAATATCCCTGTCTGGTGGCATGCACGGCAGGTCTGCAGGAAACACATCGAGAAAATCCCTCACAACTGGAACAGAATCCATACTAGGAGTCTCAGCTCCGACATTCCTCACAAACACTATATATGAGAGACAACCCTTCCCAACCATACGCTGGGCCTTCAAGAAAGAGATCACTCTACTAGGAACGTAATCAATCACACCTCGCCACTCAATCTGTGGCACACCCGGTATAGCCAAAGTAACAGTCTTGGCATGACAGTCCAGAATAGCACGACACGGAGATAGCCAATCCATGCCCAAAATGACATCGAAATCCACCATACACAATAATAAAAGATCCACACATGTCTCCGTACCCCCAATAGTCACCACACACGACCGGTACACACGGTCTACGACAACAGTATTGCCCACCGGAGTAGATACATGAACAGGTGAAATAAGAGACTCACGGGGCGTACCCAAATAACGAGCAAAGTATGATGACACATAAGAAAAGGTGGAACCGGGATCAAATAATACAGAGGCATCTCTTTGGCAGGCTGAGATAATACCTGTGATAATATCATCTGAAACAATAGCATCAGGTCTAGCTGGAAGTGCATAGAAATGGGCCTGACCGCCACCTGATCGACCTCCCCCTCTAGGATGGCCTCTGGTTGACTAACCTCCACCCCTAGCTGGCTGAGCGGGTGGTGGTGAAGTGACTGGCGCTGAAGTTGATGACTGACCCCTCTGATAAGATGAACTAGCAAAACGACGAGGAAACTGCCTCCACATGTGACCCATCTCTCCACACTCAAAACAACTCCCAGGTGCTGGAGAAGGGGACTGAAGGGAACCCCTCGCACCGCAGTGAGTAGCAGATGCACCTGGCATAGAAGAGCCCTGAACTGATGGATCACGGGACGAACACTGAGCTGGAAGGGCACTAAGTGATGGCTGGCCGATGAGAACTGTGAGAACCATGACCCGATGGTGCCCCACGATAACCTGGGCGAGCTAGCTGAGTAGGCCTTAATGGACAGCCTCTGGCGTGCTGAAACTGACCCCTCGAAGGAGTACCACTATAGCTACCAGAACCTCGAGGCCTCTTGGCCTCCCTCTTCTCTCACTCCTGGCGACAAACAGACTCAATCTCACGGGCAATATCCACAACCTCCTCGTAAGTAGCACCAGACACCCTATCCCTAGTCACGAGGATACGAAGCTAATAAGTGAGGCCATCAACAAACCTCCTAATCCTCTCTCTATCCGTCGGAACCAACCAAATAGCATGACGAGCCAACTCAGAGAACCTTAATTCATACTGTGACACGGTCATATCTCCCTGATTCAACCACTCAAACTACCTGGGCAGCTCCTCTCTGCGAGACTACGGCACATACTTCTCCAAAAAGAGAGCGGATAACTGCGGACAAGTAAGGGTTGCTGCACCAACAGGCCTACACCTCTCAAAATCCTCCTACCAAGTGAAGGCTGCTCCAGAATAAGTGATAAGTCATGAAAGCGACCCCGCTGGTCTCCATAATACCCGCTGTACGAAGCATCCTCTAACACTTGTCCAAAAAGCCTAGAGCATCCTCGCCCTCAGCACCACTGAAAGTCGGCGACTGAAGTCTACCAAATCTCTCCAACCTGCGCTGCTCGTCCTCTGGCATGGAAAGAACTACATAGTCCTGAGCAGCTGCAATCGGCTGGGCTGGATGTGCCCCCAGCGTCTGAAGTCCCTGTACGACCTGCTCAGGTGTGCGAGCGGCGGGAGTCTGACTGCCTCCCCCGGCCTGAGATGTAACTGCGGCTGTAGTGGCTGAAACCGCCTGAGCTAGGCCAGTGCAAACTGATAAGATCTGAGCCAAGGCCTCCTGAAGACCCGGAATCACAATGGGCACAGATGGTGCCTGAGCTGGTGCTGCTGGAGGGTCCACAACTGGGACTTGATCCTGAACTGGGGCAGCTGGTGGATCTGCAGGTGCTGCCCTAGCTGCTCTGCATCTACCACGACCACGACCACGACCGCGTCCTCGACCTCTGGTGGCCACAGCTGGTGGTACTGGTGGCCGTACATCCTAACCTTTAGCGCGTGTCCTCACCATCTGTGAGAGAATAGAATAACAATAGTTTAGTACTCGGATCAACAAATTCGCATGACAAGAATTTCAAGAAGATGAAGCTTTTCCTAAAGGTTCTGCAGCCTCTCGAGGATAAATACAGACGTCTCCGTACCAATCCACGAGACTCTACTAACCTGCTCATGACTCGTGAGACCTATGTAACCTAGGCTCTGATACCAACTTGTCATAACCCTAAACCCGAACCTGGTCGTGATGGCGCCTCTCGTGAAGACAAGGCCAGCCGACACTTCCCATTTCCAATTATTAACAGTTAAGCCTTTAGAAAATAGTCTAAACATGATAAAATAAATCTAAAATAGCAAATAACATCATAAATACAGGGAAGAACACCCATACACAGCCCTAACCGGGGTGTCACTAGCCATGAGCATCTATAAGTCCAAAATACGAGTCATCTAAATCCATAAACTAGTACAAATGTCTGAAAGGAAATAGAAATGATAAAGGAGTAGAGACATGGGGCTGCGGACGCCAGGAAGCTACCTTGTGAACTCTGAATGTCCGCCTGAAGTTGGAGGAATCAGCACTTGGGAGCGGGACCAGCTACGCCTGAATCTACACACAGGGTGCAGGGAGTAAAGTGAGTACTCCGACTCAGTGAGTAACAAATGTAAATAACGACTGAAAGTAAGAAAAACACGTAGGGCACAAGGCATTTTATAAAGAAGCAGTAAAAATCATCTAAAGGCAGTAAATTAGTTAAAAGATAAGTAAAAGACCTTTTACAACAAGTAAGCATTTAATTGATAGGCAATTAAGGAGAAAGAAGCAAATAAAGGATCGCCCCTCAGGCACTGTTTCAACAAAACCGCCCCTCGGGCAACATCTTAGAACAATACCGGCCCCTCGGGCTCAATCTCACATCACAATGGGTACCCGCGCTCACTGGGGGTGTACAGACTCCGGGAGGGCCCCCTTACGACCAAAACGCAATAACAAGCCATCTCGTGGCATCATAAATAGGCTCTCGGCCTCATATCAATATCAAACCACCTCGTGGCGTACATATCTCAGGCCCTCGGCCTCAAATCAATATCAGTGTTTCCTCACAACATAGGCCCTCGGCCTTACTCAGTCACAATCCTCACAAGCCTCTCGGGCAATAAATAAACAGTGTTTCTTAGCCCAAACATTGTTTAAAATATCATTTAAGTATTAAAACTGAGTCAAACAAGGCTGAGTATGGAAACAGTGTAAAATAACAAGACTGAGTTCAAGTAAATAGTCAAACGGTGAGGAAATATCAATATAAATTCCCAAAGGGTTCAAATAGTTGGCACAAGGCCCAAATGTGGCATTCAGCCCAAATAATGATGATAGCAAATAGATTTAAGTCAAATACGCGGTAAAATCATCAATCGTGATGGACCAAATCACAATCCCCAATAGTGCACAGCCCCACGCTCGTCATCAAGCGTGTGCCTCACCTCAATATAGCATTACGATGTGCATTCCGGGGTTTCAATCCCTCAGGGCATCATTTAAAATCATTACTCACCTCGAACCGGCTAAATCTCTAGCTTGCGACGCCTTTGCCCCTCGAATCGGCCTCCATGCTCGTCGAATCTGTCCAAAATCAGAACGAGGACGTCAAAATATGCTAAGGGAACGAAGCCCAAGCAAAAATAATCAAAATATGACACAATTCCCAAAATTACCAAAACCCGACCCCTGGGCCCACGTCTCGGAATCGAAAATTTTCACATCAACGGAATCCTTATCTCAACACGAGTTCATACATACCAAGAACATCAAAATCCATCCACAAATGACCCTTCAAATCCCAAATGTTTGGTCTTTAATTTCAAGCCCTAGTTCTTCAATTTCAGGCTTAGTTTTCATGACTTTCTAGGTGGATTTCACATAATAATCGAGTTTTTAGTCCAAAATTCTTACCTCCAAACATTTCCCCTTGAATCCCTCTTCAATCTCCTTCAAAAATATCCAAAAACGATCAACTATGGAGGAAATAAGCCCCAAAATTGGGGACAAGACGAGCTTAAAAACATTCTAGCCAGGCATAAATTCCTTCTTTGTGAACGCTGTCAATGCCTCGCGTTCGTGAAGCACAAAAATAACATGACCAAATATCCTCTTGCGCGAACGTGACACGACCCTAGCGAACACGATGCTTTACCCAGGCGGACCTTCGCGAATGCGCTCCATCCATCGCGAACGCGATGGGTTAATTCCACTGAAGCTCAGCCTCTTAACTCCTTCTATGCGAACGCAACTACCCGCCCACGAACGCGAAGGCTAAATTTCCACATCCCTTAGCTGACTCTTCGCGAACGCGAAGAGTAAATACCCTGCTGAACCTGCAATTTCTGCAACCTTCTAAACTCCAAAATGATCCGTTCAACTCCTCGAAACTCACCCGAGGCCCCCGGGACCTCAACCAAAGGAACCAACATATCCTAAAACATTATTCAAACTTATTCCAATCATCAAAACACCTCCAATAACATCAAATCGCCCAAAACATATCGGATTCAAGACAAACTTTCTAAAATCTTCCAAATTCCGCTTTTGATGAAAAACCCAACCAAACCAAGTCCGAATGACCCTGAAATTTTGCACACACATCCCAAATGACACGACGGAGCTACTGCAACTTTTGGAATTCCATTCCGACCCCTATATCAAAATCTCACCTACCAACCGAAAATCGCCAAAATATCAACTTCGCCAATTCAAGCCTAAATCTTCTCTACACCTCCAAAACCCATTCCGATCACACTCCTAAGTCCCAAATCATCTCCCGAAGCTATCCGAACCATCGGAACTCACATCCAAGCCCTCTAACACACAAGTCAACATCCGGTTGACTTTTCCAACTTAAACTCACTCCAAAGAGACTAATTGTCTCAATTCTTACCAAATCCTTTCCGAACTCTAACCAATCAACCCGATCACATATAGAACCATAATACAAAGCAATTAGAAGCAGAAATGGGGGAAACAGAGCGGTAACTCATGAGACGACTGGCCAGATCGTCACATTAAGTCACTTTACAGATTGAAACAAGCACCCAAACAATGGCATGCGAAATCTGACCAATCAATGTTGGCAAATAGATTTAAGATTAATGAGTGTAATAAATGTGTTCACATTAAAAATACTCCAAATCATATAGTTTTTGTATGTTTATATGTTGATGACATGTTAATAATGAGCAAGATATTGCAAATATAAATGATACTAAGTGTATGCTTGCTAGCAAGTTTGATATGAAAGGCTTAGGAGTTGAAGATTTAATTCTAGGAATTAAAATTCATAGGACTCCTCAACGACTGGCATTGTCTCAATCTCGTTACGTTAAAATGATATTTGAAAAATATAAGTATCTAGTTTTCAAAGTTGCAAGGACCCCGATTGATGTAAATGTGGCTCTTACAAAGAATCTAGGTCAAAGCAGATCTCAATTGGATTAACCTCATGTGTTGGGAAGTTTAATGTACATCATGAATTGTACACGTCCTGATATAGCTTGTGCAGTAAGTAAACTGAGTCGTTACACAATGAATCCCGACCAAACTCATTGGATGGTAATGAAACGAGTTTTGGGGTATCTAAGGCATACCCAAGATTATGCTTTGCCTTACAGTAAGTATGTTGCGGTAATTGAAGGATATAGTGATGCAAATTGGATAAAATGTTAAGGGTTTTAATGGTTCTAAGTTTGATACGGAGTATATCAAATAGTGTATCTATGTGATAGCATGTTTAGGAATCACTTATATAAGTGTGAAGTGTAAGTCGCTTCAAGGAAAATTTTGTAAGGCCAGTTCTCTATGCACTTATGAACCAGGCGGTGTTCATGGCTAAAACGAATACAATAATGAGAACTAAAGGCGGTTAAAGGATTGATTGTGTGAATTATGGTTGTATAAGTATACACCAAAGTTCGATTGTTCAAATATATCAAAACTATCGATTGACCAAGTATATCCAATATAAGTTCACTATGGAATGTTCAAAGGGAAACCTACTTATCCAGATGCAATTATTGCTTATAAGTCACACAGCTTTTCATGCATGCATATTTTCAGATAGCCATTCCGCATTCATGTGGGGGATTGTTGAGTTTATTATGTAATTAGATAAGAGGTGTGAATGGAAAATGGAGGAAAAGATTAGGAGGGAAACGAAAAGTTTGAAATAGTTTTCTTTACTAATGCACTTTGTCCCTCATTGGAAGAAGGAAAGAAAATCTTTGTGCTTATATAGAAAAGTGCATCTTCTAGCTCTTAAAGAGTTAAGAAGAAGTGATGCCTCGCGTCGTCGTCGTCGTCGTCGTCGCTCGGCTCAGCTCGGCTCGACTTCAGCTTTGAATTCGAATTCGGATTCGGATTAGGTGGTCATTTGATATGATTGATTGATAATTTTTTGCACCAAATTTATTTCCCGCTTTCCGTTATTTATTTTTCTTTTTACTTATAGTTTCGCGCGAATTTTATTTCGCGAATAATTTCCTAACGACTGACGGTCGTTTTTTGAATTTGCGATCAAACAGAAAAGTTTTTTCTGCCGAAAAGGTATATAATGTGAACAGGTACTTTCGCACCTATTCAACCCAGAGAGTTTGGCTATAAATTCAAAGGTTTGGTCTCACTTTCTGACCACTGGAATTTGCATACTATCCCCTCTCTCTTCTGCATTTCTGTATTTGTTTTTCAAAAGCAAAAACGTAAGCATCAGTATCGTTTACTGTCGTTTGTTGAGTTCAGTGAAGTTCTGTAATTTCCATTGGCGGTATTACAGAATGGTTATTATGTTCTATCCTGGGAGGAATTGAGCTAACAAGTTGGGCAACAATGAGGTGATTAAATTCCTTAAGGAAACACAACTTTCTGTTGGGCTCGGAACGTTATTCATTTCATTCTATTTCTGTCTTTGGTTTCTGGTTTCATTTATTTTTGCAGAAATTATATTTTCGAATAAAAATACTAACAAGCTTAAAGAATTTAAGTTTTTTATATTCTGTATTCATCTTATTTTCTGTTTTGGGAGACTAAAATCCTAGCGATTTTCTACTCTCATTTTAGAGATTAAAATCTTCAGATTTTCTACTCTAGTTTGTTACTAAAGTCTCTCTGACCCATTTTATTTATTTCATTCTCTACGAAAAAACTCGGGGGAAGAATCCGAGGAGGGGGGGAGGGGTCAGAGGGTGGTGTGCTCAAATGTTGTAGTAGAGGAATTGCATCAACCTGGTCTCTCCGTTTTTTCTTTTTTTTTTTTGTGTGTTGTTGAGCAAGGGGGTCTTTTACAGGGAAGAGGATGAATGTTAAGGGATACATCGGGTGGGAAACCAAAAAAAAAAAAAAATTTATCAGGGAATATTGAATGGAATACAATATTGAGTTGCTTGTTTTGTAACTGGTAGTCCAAAGTATTGGAACTGGTTTTTTACATAAAAGAGGATGAATGTGAGCATCCATAAATATAGTCTGATTAGATTTAAGCAATGACAAATAATAGCATAAAGAAATATTTTGGTTGACCGAGGACGAAAAATTCTCGCTATTGGAAGATTTGGTGAATGAATTATTTTCTTATTTACTAATTCCTACATGGTGTAATTTATTAATGATCTTACTAAATAGTCTCTGGTTGTGTTCTTTTATTTCCCCATTATTATGGTACAAAAGTACTAATTTGAATTTACAGTAGTGGTATCTGCTCAACAAAATTTTATGAGTATGTTAATTGAAAAGCCTACACATTAGAATTGTATGTTCTCTCTGTTGTTACAAACAAACATGATTTTGGATATTGGAGTAGTTTGAAGCCTGAACTAGTTTTCTCATGAGTCATATATGATCAAGTTGGATACTAACAAAAAAAAAAAAAGAAACTTGAGCTGAAGTAACTCATGGTTCCATAGCACGAAAAGAATAATATCTAGAAATAAAATAATATTCTCAATGCAGAAGCTAAGATGGTTTGGGCTGGTAAAATGTTGTAGAATGGAAAAAAGTCTATCCATGCCACAAAATAAATATGATTAGTTTTGAACTATACAAGTATTTTGTATGTAAAAATTGCCAAGGAGAATCATTCTAATAGCACACTGTGCTTGATGAACGTAGTGACTTCTTGTGTGGAATAGATTTTTATACATGAAAAGTCAGCCAAACAAAACTAGGTTGTTCTACTATCTCAAAACAGAATACAACAAGTGTTAATGTACCGGTGGAAAAAAGATGTCACACGTGAAATCTTACTGAGCTGATAAAGCATGGCACGCGGAACAATGGAGAAGTGACAACTGGCATATTCAATTAGTGAAATAGAGAATGCAAGGAAAACCCTATCAAACACCCAAGAGATAGCAAAGAACAGATAATCGAGCCTAAACAACTGTCAAAGAAGAGGCACGAGCGAAATGAATCAAGGCCAAAGTGGAGGGAAGATTCACGAACCAGCAATAAATAAGGAAAGGGAATCGGAATCGTTATAAGGCATTTATAGCTACGAATATATCAATTATGCTTATCAACAATAACGAGCAATTAATACCATTGATGCTAATAATGAATTCGTCATAAATAGGGGGAAAATGTTATGATTAGATACTCCTATAAAAAGATGGAGAATCTCGCTTGTAAGGACAAGTTCCAAGCATTGCTGAAATATACTTACAATTTCTTGCTTTACCAAAGCCTTCTACTTAATTTGAGGGATAAATTGTCATTTCATTCCTTATTTCTTTTTGCTAATTCACATTGTTATTTTTATTTCTTTCTTTTCAAAAGAATTGTTGGGGAAGTAAAATATTATTTGGTTATCAGTAACCCGATTTCTTCTAAATATAGGCTTTGACTGAAAATCCTATTTTTTTGGTTATACAAATTAATTCCATTATCGGGAACTGATAATCTTTTTACTTTACAAATTCTTCTTTCTCACAATCAAATTATGTCAACTGATAATGACAATAACCAACTGAACCCTCAAGAGGGAACATCACCACATCACTCTCCAAAAGAATCCCCTTGCCAATCCCGAGAAGGATCACCTGACAGATCCACATCACACGCTAATGATCAATAAGGGGATGAACGAATCGTAGAACAAGACATTCTAAACCAATTGATTGCAGAACACGTGAATAATGTTCTTCAAGCTTTGTTAGGAGGTTTCAAAACGCACCGCTAACTCCTCAACCATCCAATACGGCGACTTTAGAAAATCCACGTTCGGGGCTCGATAACTCTGGTAGTGGAGGAGTTCCCAATGAATCCCGTGATGGGAGGTCAGGTACGCCTAATAACTCAGATTTACAAAATTTGGTACTAACTTTGCAGAAACAGTTGAAAGATCAGAACGATCATATAGAGCAAATACCTGACATACCTCCCATAATAAAAGTTGTGGATATTGATAAGTATTCGTAGCAACCTTGGGCCAAGTGTGACCCCTCTGCCAATTCCTAAAAAGTTCAAAAGCAACTAAACTCAAAAATCAAGTGCGGTCGCACAATGAAATCTCAAAAATCACAACTCTCTGAAGACAGAGAATTTCTCGATCTACGGCCGCACACACTTTTCTGTGGTCGCAGTTCAATTTCTACTGACCGCACAATTCCTTGTGCGATCGCATAATTCAAAAATTATCGGCAGCAAACTTAGGGTTTCTAATTCACGCACAATTTGACATGGTAGTAGTAATTTAGACAAGATAGACAGTATACACATCCCCTAAATAACAAATAAGAAGTTACCCACCATAAATTTCAGCTCATATGATGATGAATTTGACAATATACCTAAAAATAACTAAAATAATTAAAACCAAATTATGAAAATTAAAAGAATCTAAAGATGATTTAACATACAAGTGATGAAGTGGTGTTAAGGAAAGCTCAAAGATGAAGAACTAAGTGTCAGGTGAGTGAATCGGCTAAGTGCAGTGTGTTTGCCTTTGTTTTAATTTCTCAGAGTGCGTAAAGTCTCAACAGTAGGGTAAAAAGCACTATTTATACTTAACGGGTTAGGCAAGGGTTCAAGAGATGAGTGCAGTCGCACAATTTCATGTGCGGCCGCACAATTTCATGTGCGGCCGCACAATTTCATGTGCGGTCCGCACTCCTTTACCTGTATTTACCCTTTGATGATCTGCGGTCTACACATGTTTTAGAGCGGCCGCAAATTTTGGTTCGGACCGCACATTTCCGTGTGCGGCCACACTTTGGCCATTTCTCTAACAGGAAAACTTTAGAGAGTGTGCGATTCTTGACTTCTAGCTGTGCGGTCCGCAAATCCCTTCTGGTGTGGAATTCAAAATTTTGCGGTCTGCACAATAAATGTGTGGTCCCCACTTTTTCCATACTTAGCCAATTTTTCTGAGCACAGTTCCTGCAAAGCACACTCATTCTTGCAACACACTTCAAAACAAGTTAGCACAAAATAAGACCTATCTAAAGAAGAAGAAAAAGAAAAAGAAAAAGAAACATGGGTTGCCTCCCAAGAAGCACCTGATTTAACGTCGCGGCACGACGTAGATTACCATTATCACTTGAAATGAATCACTGCCACGACGTGGCCATCACCAAATTTTCCGTGATAGTGCTTCACCCGGTGACCATTGACTTTAAATACCTCATCATTTTTATTCTTCAAGTCCAATGCACCAAAGGGTGTCACACCCACAACCTCAAACGGGCCACTCCATTTAGACTTCAACTTTCTCGTAAACATCCGTAACCGAGAATTGAACAACAATAGAAGATCACCTTTTTAAACTCCTTGTTCCGAATGTACTTGTAATGGAGGTACTTCATCTTCTCCTTGTATAAGGACCAACTTGTATATGCATGGTACCGGAGCTCATCTAACTTATTCAATTGTGCCACCCTTGAGTTGGCGGCGACATCCCACTCAAAATTCATTTTCTTTAAAGCCCACATAGCTTTGTGCTCAAGTTCTACCGGAAGATGACAAACTTTCCCGAACACCAACCGGTATGGAGACATCCCAATCGGTGTTTTGTAAGTTGTCCTATAAGCCCATAAAGCATCATCAAGTTTCTTTCACCAATCCGTCCGGTTAGCATTCACTGTTTTTGAGAAAATACTCTTTATCTCCCGGTTGGAGACTTCCACTTGACCGCTTGCTTGATGATGATAGGGGGTCATGAATTTATGAGTGACACCATACTTGGTGAGTAAGGTGTCGAAAGCTTTGTTGCAAAAATGCGATCCTCCATCACTTATGATAGCCCTTGGAGTTCCAAATCTTGTAAAAATGTTCTTCTTCCGCACTTCTCACTTCATTGTTGGGCAAAGCAACGGCCTCAACCCAATTGGACATATAATCAACCACGACCAAAATGTAAGTATTTCCACAAGAACTCACAAAAGGACCCATGAAGTCAATACCCCACACATCGAAAATATTAATCTCTAAGATGGTGGTGAGGGGCATTTCATTTTTCGTTAAGATTCCACCAGCCCTTTGACATCCATCAAAACGCTTGACGAGATCGCTTGCATCCTTGTAAAGAGTGGGCCAATAGAAACCGCAACTTAACACTTTGGTCGTCATTCTTGCTCCACCATGGTGAACACCATACGGTGAAGAATGACAAGCCCCAAGAATTTTGCTTTGTTCCTCCTCCAGTACACCTCTTCTAATCACTCCATCCGTAGAAATCCGGAAAAGGTACGGTTCATCCCAATAGTAGTCTTGATGATCTCGTTTGAGCTTCTTCCTTTGGTTTGAAGAGAACTCAACCGAAATGATACCACTCACAAGATAATTTGCTAGATTCGCGAATCAAGGCACCTCTTTCTTTGAAATATCCAAGAGTTGCTCTCGGGGAAGGACTCATTTTTCAAGTCCATCATGTGGCCTCCCCTCCTCCTCCAAACGAGGAAAGTGGTCAGCCACTTGGTTTTCACTCCCTTTTCGATCTTGGATATCTATATCAAACTCTTGCAATAAAAGTACCCATCCCATCAATAGGGATTTGGAATCTTTCTTGCTCATGAGATAACGAAGTGCCGCATGATCCGTATGAACAATCACTTTTGCACCCATCAAGTATGGGCAAAACTTCTCAATAGCAATCACAATGGCAAGATGCTCTTTCTCCGTAACGGTGTAGTTGACTTGGGCACTATTCACAGTCTTGCTTGCATAATAAACCAGATGAAAGATCTTGTTGATGTGTTGCTCCAAAACAGCCCCTACCGCTACATCACTTGCATCGCACATGAGCTCTAAAGGATTAGTAGTTAACAACTCAAAGGCTCTCATGCAATCATCATTAAAATGAAACTTGGCATATTTCTCCAAAATCTTGCACAACAAGTTTACCACTTTAGAGAAGTCCTTGATGAAACGCCGGTAAAATCTCGCGTGGCCTAAGAAACTCCGCACAACTTTCACTGAAGTTGGAGGTGGAAGTTTAGAAATCATCTCAATCTTTGCCTTGTTGACTTCAATGCCATTCACTGAGATCTTGTGGCCAAGGACAATACCTTCCTCAACCATGAAATGACATTTCTCCCAATTGAGCACCAAGTTTGTTTCTTCACATCTTGCCAACACTTTATCCAAGTATGCGAGACAATCATCAAAAGAAATCCCGACCACCAAAAATTCATCCATGAAGACTTCAAGGTAGTCCTCCACCATGTCCTTGAAGATATCCATCATGCACCTTTGAAAAGTCGTTGGTGCATTGCATAACCCAAATGGCATCCGTGAGGATACGAAAGTACCATAAGGACAAGTGAAAGTAGTTTTCTCTTGATCCTCCGGAGCAATAAGAATTTGGTTGTAGCTGGAATACCCATCAAGGAAACAATAGAAAGCACGGTCGGCCAATCTATCAAGCATTTGATCTAGGAAGGGAAGTGGGAAATGATCCTTCCTTGTGACTTTGTTGAGCTTGCGATAGTCTATACACACTCTCCACCCGGACACCGTTCTTGTAGGAATCAACTCATTCTTATCAATGGTGACCACCGTCAAGCCCCCTTTCTTTGGGACATATTGAACCGGAGAATTCCACAAACTATCGGAAATGGGGTAAACAACCCTGGCATCCAACCACTTGATGATCTTCTTTTTGACAACCTCTTGCATGGCTTCATTGAGTCCTTTTGATGTTCAATATATGGTTTGGAACCTTCCTCCAAGTTAATCTTGTGCATGCAAAATGTGGGGCTTATTCCCCGAATATCCGACAATGTCCATCCAATAGCCTTCTTCCTCTTTTGTAGCACCGCCAATGTCAAATCTACCTGCACGTTAGTCAAACAGGAGGAAAGAATAATCGGTAAAGTAGAAGAAGGGACAAGAAACTCATACCAAAGAAGTGGAAGCAATGGCTTCAACTCGAAGATAGGAGGATCCTCAATTGAAGGCTTTGTTGGAGGAGTGGTTCTATTTTCAAGATCCAAGGACAATTTGCGGGGCTCATAAGTGTACGACCTCATTCCTTGCAAAGAGTTCACACATTCCATGAAGCCATCCATCTTGTCATCATCAAAGTTGAGCAAGACGGCCTCTAATGTATCATCAACATTCATCACAGCACTTGATTCATCCAGGATCACATCGGTCACCAAATCCTCGAACGAGCACACCTTATTGCTATTGGGTTGACTCATAGATTTGCACACATGGAAAACCACTTTTTCGTCACCAACCCGAAAAGTAAGTTCTCCGACTTCAACATTAACTAGAGCCTTCCCCGTAGCAAGAAAAGGTTTCCCAAGAATAATCGGCACCTCATAGTCAACCTCACAATCAAAAATGAAAAAATCCGCCGGAAGAATGAATTTATCAACACGAACCAATACTTCCTCAATCACTCCCAATTGTCTCTTCATGGTACGATTGGCCATTTGCAACCTCATAGATATGGGTCTTGGTTGCCCAATTCCCAAGTTTTAGAAACCGAATAGGTATTAAGTTGATACTTGCCCCAAACTCACAAAACGTTTTTGCAAACTCGGCACTTCAAATGGTACAAGGGATTGTGAAAGCACTGGGATCTTCCAATTTGGGAGCCATGGAATGTACAATCGCATTCACTTGATGAGTCATTTTTATAGTTTCACAATTCATCGATCGCTTCTTTGTCATCAAATCCTTCATGAACTTTGCATAACCGGGCATTTGCTCCAAGGCTTCAACCAATGACACATTTATAGATAGGATCTTCATCATATCAATGAACTTTTTGAATTAATTCTCGCTATTTTGCTTTGCAAGCCTTTGAGGATATGGAGGAGGAGGCCTAGGCATTGGTGCCTTATCCTTTTGCACAACTTGTTCCGGTATGTCAACAATGTAATCCCTAGACGAGTTCACTTCCTCTTGAGCTTCCTCCACATTGTCATCAATATCTATCCGCAATTCCTCATTTCATTCTACCACATTGTTCGGGGTCTCATTTGCTTGAATCATTTGCTCGACATCCATAAATTTCCTTTGATTCGAGGTGGGTGCATTCCCACCTTTTCCACTCCTTGTAGTAACGTCCATTGCATGTCCCGTGTTGTTCCCACCCTTTGGGTTCACCACCGTGTCACTTGCTAGTGCTCCCTTAGGACGAGTGTTGAGGGCTTGAGAGATTTGCCCCATTTGGACTTCCAAGTTTCGGATAGATGTATTGTGAGAGGCAAGTTGTGCATCGGAGTCGGCATTCTTCTCTATCATTTCTTTAAACATATTCTCAATTCGACACATCTCATTGTTGGAAGAAGTTGGACCATGAGAAGGATAAGCAGGCGGGTTGCTCGGTTGTTGATACATCGGGGGCCTTTAAAAACCCGACCCCTGATTGCCTTAGTTATTGTTCTATCCCCCTTGGTTGTTTCCTCCCAATATCCTTGAGTATTTCCACTCCAATTGCCTTGGTTTATCTACCACTCCAATTTCCTTGATTTTTGTGACTATTCCAATTCCCTTGATAGTTGCCACCATTCCAATTACCTTGGTTGCTAGAATTCCAATTCACTTGGTTACCTTGAGGTCGCCATTGTTGTTTATTTGGACCTTGAGAGTTGTTTCTTTGCCTTTGGAAGTTTTTCACATATTGCACTTCTTCTTCTTATTCATTGTAAGATTCATCTTGATCAAACCCACTATCTTCTTGCACATAATGTTCCACATGATTTTGCACTTGAGGACCCTTTTGCCTTCTCTTGTTTACTATCATATTAACTCTTTCCATGGCATTGACTTGCTTAGGACCTTGCACTTGTTGAAGTTGAGCCATGTCTAATTGATTGATCGTGGTGGTCAACTCGGTAATGTCTTGCCCATGATCATGCAATTCTTTATGTAGGTGAATCACGTTTGGATCACCTTGAGGAACACTTTCTCGACTTTGCCATGCAGATGAAGTATCCGCCATTTCATCTAAGATCTCACAAGCTTCCGCATATGGCATTGTCATGAAATTTCCACCAGCAAGTTGGTTGACCACATATTGATTGGTAGTATTGATACCCCGATAGAAAGTTTGTTGATTCATAGCCTCCGTCATGTCATTGTTTGGGCACTCTTTCACCATAGTTAGGTACCTCTCCCATTTTTCATGCAACGGCTCATTGGGTTATTGTTTGAATGCTAGAATCTCGTCTCTAAGAGTAGCCATATGCCCAGGAGAAAAGAACTTAGAAATAAATTTCTCCGCCAATTCATTCCATGTGTGGATAGAATGGTTTGGCAATCTCTCTAACCAATCCAAGGCTTTCCCTCATAGAGAGAAAGGAATAGCCTCAACCTCAAAGCATCCTCGGAGACGTTTGTCTGTTTACTCCCGCATCAAGTGTCCACAAACCCCTTCAAGTATTTGTATGCATTTTGATTCGGAGCCAGGGTGAAGAATCCCCGTTGGTCTAGCAATATAAGCATAACATTTGTGATTTGAATGTTGCTCCCCCCCTAATGCGGTACGGGAATATGGCACTTGCATACCCTTCATTCGGCAACACCCGGTATGGAGCCGCTCTCGGTGGAGGTGGGGGTGGAATGGGAACGTTGTCTTGAGGCGGTCAGCCTCGTCTATTTTCTTGAGGTTCAAGAGGAACCTCTTCAACTTGGTCATCTTCCACGTCCACACCCCCCATAGGAAAGTTTCCGAGAGAATCATTGTTGTTAAGAGCAATTGTTTTACCTACAATTGTTTCACAAAAAAAGATTAGTAACACGAAAGGAAAAGAAGAAAATTCACACACAAACCCAAATACATAGCTAAATTCATTTTTATGATCCCTGGCAACGACACCAAAAATTGATCTCGTCCAAGTCACACCTCTATTTGAGGTTATGAAACGGTCGATGCAATAGTAATACCCAATAGAGAGTCGGGGTCGAATTCCACAAGGAGCTATATGAATGGGATCTAGAAGTATATATTGTGATGAATGAGCTTGAACTATCTTAAATTACACTTCCACAAAAATTGGTTGATTCTAGGTCTAGTTTAAACTAAGATTTCAAGATAAATAAGTGAAGCTACGAAATTATTTTTGTTGTTGTTTTCAAATAACGTAAAAGGCCTAGGGCTATGACCTTCACCTTGGTGTTTTCCTAACGGGTTGTAAAAATTTTAAAGCTTATTTCGTTGGTTGGGGTGTGTTATAACTATCAATACTCAAGTACCCACTCGATACCTCTCGGTAAGAGGGTGATTTTGCCCAATTTGACTTTCTCAAGTTCAAATTGGTATTGAACAAAATAGTTGATAAATTCTCAAGTCGGGTTTTACTATCTCTAGGTTCAACCCTTTAATTGGGACTATCAATCTCTTGATTTCGTCCCAAATTCTTGTTAGCCAAGTTTTCCTAGACTAAGTCTCTTTTTTTCAAGTAGAGACCAAGTCGAATAGGCATGAATTAATGTTTGTAACCATTAATTCTATAATTAAAAGCAAGAACAAGTCTAAATAATAAGCACCCAACCATAAACAAGCCATAAATCAAACATCCATTAGATTTACACTCTAGGGTTATGTCACAACCCTAGTGAGAATCTAGCTACTCATATTGGGTATAGAAGAAAACAAAGAAGAAAAGATGATAAAACTCATATTGAAAGCTTAAAATATAAAATACAATGTTGAATCACCAAAATAAGCTAAAGTTGCCTAAAGAAGCAAGGAAAAACGGCTATAGCACTCTGAATATTTAAAACTTGACCTAATTCGTGAAATTGTTCTATTTATACAAAGCTAGAATTTAAAATGCCCATTCAGAGGTTCTTCGGCCGCACAATTCCATGTGCGGTCCGCACTTTGCTTCAGTCTTGACAGGAGTTGAATCTGCGACCGCACAGTTCTGGAATGCAACCACAATTATCATATTCTACGGTCTGCACAATTCTTGGTGCGGCCGGTTAGGGCTCTTCTACGGACCGCACATTTCTGAATGTTGTCGCGTAGCTGACTTCTGCGGCCGCACAATAATTGTGAGATCCGCATTTTCTTTAATCTTGAAATGATAACTCTCTAAACTTCTGCTCTTGGTTAGCTTCTGCAGCCGCACAATAATTATCCGGTCCGCACATTGCACTAGTCCTCTAACATGAATGCTTAACAATCTACGACCGCAGATGAAAATCTGCGGTCCGCACCTGAGCTTCTATGCCTGATTTTGTCCTTGAGTTCAGATCAGTCCTTCTTGAGTTGGATTTCATCTTAGAGGCTCAATTTCCAATACTCCTGCAATTAAGCATATTTTATCAGCTTTCGAGAATACAATTAAATACTATTGGACTAAAATGAAAGCTAAAAGGCACTAATAAGTAGTTAAAATCCCCACTTATCAGGTAACACGGTCAAGGGTCGATGAAAGAGCAAGTTCGAAACGTTAAAAATCTGAAAAAAGGTTCGGGAAAAACAGGTACGCGCCTTACATGGGACCTGTAGGACAGGATCCATAGTCTAGATAGGAAATCATACGATCTGACTCCAGATCAAGGCACAAAGATGTGGATTCATTATCCAGGTTCAAAAAAGGACGGGATACGTGAGGAAGTTATTCCAATACAGATGCGAGGTTTGAGATTACAGTTTCAATGTTAGTACTTCCGAGTTGGTAGCTATTTTAAGAAGTATGGGAGATAAGGTGTGGTGGCCTAAAGAAATGAGATCAAACCCGAGCAAAAGAAATCCAGATTTCTGGTGTGATTTTCACAACGATCATGGCCATAAAATAGCAGATTGTAGGTTATTACATGGCGAAATTGAGCATTTGTTGAAGCGTGGTTATTTAACTGATATGTTCAGTGAGAAAGGTAGGCAATCGTACATGAAGAATAGACAAGAGCCTCCAAAACCTCCGTCTCCAAAGAGAACAGTCAATGTGATAAGTGGGGAGATGAGGTCAGTGGTGTGACATACAGCTTCAAAAAAGATGTCAAAAGTCATGGTCACTCATGGAAAGCGAGTTCGCCATGTTTTTGGATGAAGACAGCATAACATTTGATGATGCAGATGCAGATGGCTTGTTAATTCCTCACAACGATGTGCTGGTAATATCTTTACTTGTACATGATAGTAATGTAAAACGAGTTTTGATTGATCCAGTTAGCTCCGTAAATATCATTCTTCTAAGGGTGGTGAATGAAACGCAAGCTAGCGACAAGGTGGTACCAAAAGCACAATCTTTGTCAGGATTTGATAATTCAAGTGTTATCACAAAAGGGAAAATAGTGGTTACCACATTTGCAGAGGGAGTTATCAAGGATACAAAATTCCAGGTGATAGATGCTGACATGGCTTATAATATGATTCTTGGAAGGCCATCGATTCATGATATGGACAATATGTCATCTACATTGCGTCAAGTTATTATGTTTCCTTCACAATGGGGGATTCGACAAATCCGTGGAGATAAGCAGGCCTCTAAAAGTATCAATTCAGTGGCAGATTCAAGCACAGCGAATGATGTTGCAAATGAGAAGTAGCAACTACAGAATTCAGTTGAGGATATAATAACACAAACCTCAGCTGAAATCATTTCAGGACAGACGGATGTAGATTCAAGACCCAATATTATTCAAGAACCAGAAGATAATAAAAACATCAAAACAACGACTGAAGAACTCGAAGCTATCATGCTATTCAAGCACTGGCCAGACAAAAGAGTTTACATCAGAGCAAAGCTGATCCCATAAATGAAAGGTAAATTAGTTAAATTATTAGAAGCTAACACAGATTGCTTTGCTTGGTCGCATTCAGATATGACGGGTATACCACTGGAGGTGATGACCCACAAGCTGAATGAGGATCTATCGTACCCACCAATCAAGCAAAAGAAAATGAAGAAAGGATCCTCCAAAAGTTAAGTGATTGAGGATGAGGTACAAAAGCTTTTAAAATTAGATCTATACGAGAGGTAAAGTATTCAAACTGGTTAGCTAATACGGTGGTAGTTCCAAAAAAGAATGGAAAATGGCGGGTTTTCGTAGACTATACTGATCTAAATAAAGCTTGCCCTAAAGATTTGTTTCCTTTACCGCATATAGATCAATTTGATTCTACCGCAGGTCATGAGCTATTAAGTTTTTTAGATGCATATTCAGGTTATAACCAAATAAAGATGGATCCCCTAGATGAAGAAAAAAATTGGTTTATTACAGACAAGGGGAAAATTGGTTTATCAAAGATTGGTGAATAAAATGTTCCAAGAACACCTGGGAAAGACCAAGGAAGTCTATATTGACGATATGTTAGTTAAGTCAACACAAGCAGGGGATCATTTTCAACACCTTTTGAGCACTTTCAAAATTCTCTGCAAATACAATATAAAGCTAAATCCAGAAAAGTGTACTTTTGGCGTGGCTTCACCTAAGTTTTTAGGTTTACTTGTCTCTAACAGGGGAATTGAAGTGAATCATGAGCAGATCAAAGCCATTGAGGAGATACCAGACATACTCACGAGCAAAAAAGGGGTGCAGAGGTTAACAGGGAGGATAACAGACTTTGGAAGATTTATTCCAAAATCTTCAGAAAAAAAGTTTTAAATTCTTTTCAGTATTGAAAAAGCAAAACCAATTTGAGTGGACTGACGAATGCTAACAAGCCCTCAAAAATCTAAAATCATATTTGTCAAATCTGCCCCTACTGGCTAAACCAAAAGACGGGGAAAGGCTACTCATTTATGTCGTCGTATCATAAATGGCGGTAAGTGCAGTATTTATGCGAGAAGATAGAGGTAAACAATCTCCAATTTATTATGTTAGCAAATCATTGATGGATGCTGAAACACGATATCCTCACTTAGAAAAACTTACTTTAGCATTAATTATGGCATCAAGAAAGTTGAGACCTTATTTTCAATGTCATCCTATCTCTGTAGTAACTGCTTTTCCTCTAAGGAATATATTGTACAAACAAGAACTATCTGGTAGGTTAGCTACATGGGCAATAGAACTTGGTGAATATGATATCATATATCATCCTAGAACTGCAATAAAATCACAGGTTTTAGCAGATTTTGTGGCGGATTTCAGCATAATATAGTTTCTCAAGCAGAAAAGGAACTGTCACGACCCCGGTTTACCCACCATGAACATGTTGTGATGGCGCATAGTCTCTACAACTAGGTAAGCCTAAAATGCGAAAAACAAAATAACTTGCGGAAAATAATAATTCAACTTTGAACAGTTAAAAGAAAATACGGCGCATACATGCCACTTGGCATATACCATTCCATAACACGGAAGTCTACAATATCATCCCAAAACCCGAAAACTCACGGGAACACAAGCTAACTAGAAAATTGTATACTGCTCTAACTCCAGAATGTCTAAAACAACAGTAAGAAGGAAAGCTAACTGCTAAAGCTAGAATGAGATAGAGACTCCTTGGTCTACGGACGCGGCAGATGTACCTCGACGTCTCTGCTAGCTCTCTCCGCCTCGAGGTTGATACGCGTGGGTGGAGGTACCAGGATCTGCACATGAAAAACATGCGCAGAAAGGGCATGAGTACACCACAGCGGTACTCAGTAAGTGCCAAGCCTAACCTCGGTTGGGTAGTGACGAGGAAGGTCAGGGCCCTACTGAGGTTAAATAAAATACAGGTTTAACAGTGTGAAATGACAGTATAATTTAATAACACATGATATAAAGGACAACAACAACTATTACAAGGCAAACAAAACACAGTGAAAGAATATAACTCAGTTCCGCGATAACAGTCGGGGGTCTCCCAGGATACCGTCCTATAGTCCCAAATATAAATATCATGTCCAGTGGATCTTCCGAGTGCAGTCCCGTAGTCCAATAATGTGCAGGGGGATCACCCGGAATGCAATTCCGTAGTCCCAAAGTAAACATACAGGGGAGCTCCCGGGATACCGTCCCATAGTCCCAAAATAAAGTGCAGGGGGATCTCCCGGAATACCGTTTCGTAGTCCCAATTTAAAACACACAGCAGCAGCTCAAGAATATCGAAATAATTACTAAATCTGTAACAAGTAGACAGTTAATTCTAGCCTAACATGATTCACGTAATGCAATTAAGGCAGTTTAAGCAAATAGGCAATTAAATCAACTAAACATACTTTTCTAAACTATCACATGCTATGTTTGCAAGTAGAATAGAACAAGTAAGAAAAGAACTCAGTCGAAATACTTAAAGTAAAACCGGATTTTCAACAATTAGCACAAGTGCGCGCTCATCACCTCACGCACGAGGCATTTTAGCTAACACAATATCAATCATAAGGGGAAAAGTCCCCCCCC
>NW_017671615.1:118090-136966 GCF_001879085.1 Nicotiana attenuata
AAACGTAAAGGTAAAAAGGAAAAACGTAACCTACGTACGGTAAACGTAAACTTTAAACGTTTAAAAAACCGGGTAAAAACCGGTTTTACTTTTAACCAAAACTTAAAGTTACGACCAAACGTAAGGTCGGCCGGCCGTCCTACTACTACCCTACCCTACCGACCGACCGAACGGGACGGACTTTTAAGTTTTACGTAACCTAAACCAAACTAAATTACTAACTAACTACTAAGGGGTAAAAAGGGGTAAACCCCCCCCCCCTCCCCCCCCCCCCCCCCCCCAACAAGGTTTAGACAAGCCACTTACCTCGAACCGGCTCAAAAAATCAACTCGAAACCACACTTTTGCCACGAGTATCCGACTCCAAATGGCCAAAATATATTCAATTTAATTACATATCATAAATAACATCTCCAGCAACTGATCTACGATTTAATTCAAAGCTAAGATGCGAAATTAGGTAAAAAGACCAAAACGCCCCTCAAGCCAACATCTCGGATTCGGATGAAATTAACATTTTCAAAACCCTCATACTCCCACGAGTCTAACCATATAAAAATATCTCAAATTGGAGGTCAAGAACCCACTCAAATCTCAATAATTAGGTCTATGAAGTTTTTACCCATTTTCCATTAAAAATCCGAAATTAGATGATGAAATTAACTAAAGATTGATGAAATATAACTAGAAAGGGTTAAAGAATCGTTACCCAATGATCTCCTCTTCAAATCCCTCTCAAAATTGCCCTCTCCCGAGCTCCAATTCGAATTTTTCTAACTTTGAAACTAAACCCTCGAACTCACTATTTCTGGCCAGTGAATTCCGCATCTACGGTCAAGGGACCGCACCTGCGGTCCCGCTTCTGCGGAACATTTGCCGCATCTGCGATTTCATTAAAAGGGCCAGGAGCCGCATCTACAGTCCTTCTTCCGCAGATGCGAAACCGCTTCTGCGGTTATACTTCTGCATCTGCGGAAACTGGAAGCCACCCAAAAATCCGCATCTGCGGTACACCTTGTGAGCACGTGATTTTTGCCCTAAGCAAATTAATTCCAAAAGCTTCAAATAATTGATTTCTTTATTATTTCACAATTTTTGTTAATTTTTGTTAAATTTTTGTGTTAAATGGTTGCATTTTTATTCATATGAAAATACAAAATATGCACTTGCATTTAGGGATTTATTTCACAATTTTAGTATTAATTAGGTATTAATTAGTTTTAGAACAAAATTTAAAGAAAATTGCAAAAAATAGTTTCTTTGCACTTTTAATTGTTAATTGTTGCATTATCTTTAAATAGAGGTTTAAATAATTTTAGGAGTTAAATAGTTTAATTAGGTCTTTGTTGTGTTTTAGCATTTTATAAAATCAGAAAATATAAAATACAAAATGAAAGCAAAACAAAAATGAAAAAGGAACAATTAAAATAAAAGAAAGTGGGGCTTGATAAGAAGACCAAAATTGGGCCAAAATTGGCTTAGCCCAAATTAAAAAACCCCCCCAGATTCGCCTGTTAGCCCAAAACCCACACCATTAACCCGATCCAGGTCCGCCCCTCCCCTAAACGACGTCGTTTAGTAACTTTCAATCAGGACCGTCGAGATTTTTTAATCTAACGGTCCTGAAGCCTAGGTTACTAAGTATATATATGTCCAAACCCCACCCCACCCCCTATCCGCTCATCTCTCTCACCCCCTGTATACACCACTACTCCGCCTCCGTTCTCCGCCGTCAGCCGCCGGCCAGAAATCGTCTCCGTGCGCGGTGATTGTCCAATCCACCTCAAATTTACACCGCTTACTCCTCGTAACCTCCTCTTTCCAAACCCCAAACTCCCATGTCTCAAATCCCCTCCCTTCTCCTCGAATCTTTGAATATGTGGACGCCGCCTCCGCCGCCCACGGCGGCGCCGCCCCCAAATCCTCCCAAATCGATACCCCTTAACCACCATACCTCCCTCATCCTATATCTGGCTTCCTTCCCTTTCGAATATCGACCAAGCTTCCCAAATTTTGAATCTAAGAATTGAATTGAGGATTGATCCGGAACTCAAGCATGCAAGGCCCTTCTCCAGTTTCTTTAGTCCTAAGTCTGTCCCAGGCTAACATTTTTATCCGTGCCTGGACAAAGAAAGGGTGATTGACATTGTAGCAGGGGTTAAATTAGAAGTTCAACTTTGAATCCGAGTCGGTGGGTGAGCTCTTATTTTATTTCATCTTCTTTTTCTCTCTTCTTTGTATTTGTGTCTTGTTCATATACTTGGCCTTTTGCTTCATCTCTTCTTTTTGTGTGTATAATCGAACTGCTATTCGAACAAGGTTTCAGATTAAATTGAGTGTTGTCACTCTGCTATTTTGGTTGTTCGTAGTTTGCATTTAAATCCTGATTTCCTTACCCTTTTAATTACCTTCATGATTAAATGATTTAGAGTGTTAGGTTTTGATTAATTTTTGTTAATACTGTCCTGTCTTGATCTTTTCTAGTTTGATTTTATGTTGAGTCATAAGCACTTTTGATAATCTGATTTAGTTTCAATTGCCTAATTACCGGTTCACTGATTCTTAAGTTTAATTACATGATTGTTTAACTAGTTTAATTTTTTGGATCTTCTGGTTATAGCTGAATGGGATAGGATCTTGTTTAACCACGGTTAGTTCTTGACCAGTTACTAGGATAATAGGGGAATGGTCTGGTTTAGCTCAGTAATTCCAAGAGGGTTCAAAGGGTAGTTTAGGCATGAAAAAGGGTAGTTTCATTAAGATTGATAAATTCAAAACTAAGGCAAGGGTAGTATAGGTATTGTATAGCTAAAAGAACACCCTAGGGCCTTCTAGAATAGGACTTTAGTGTATGATTCAGTAAACGTAGGGCAGTAACTTGTGCAACAAGTCAGAAAATAAAGGGTAAAAATAGAATTAAAGTAGGGACTAATGGGTAAAGTGAAAATCTGAAATTGGACCCTAAGTTCACCTATAAATAGGCATTCTTTTGCCTTGTATAACAAGTTGGGGAGCCATCTAAAATTCCCCCCAAAAAAGTATTCTACAAGTTTCAATCTCTGAAAAAATTTCCCCCAAAATCTCTACAAGTTTAGAATCTAGAATTTGAAATTCAGAACCAAAACCAGATCTGAGATGCTGAAGCTCCCTTAGTTCTTAGTTCTTTCAAAAATACATAAAAAAAGTTACAGAGAATCCCCAAAGATACTGTTACATTTAGTTCCTTAGATCATTTTCCAGTTTTTAGCAACTATCTCGAATTTCTAGCCTAGATAAATATGAAAAATAGCATGAAATTCCTTGTGATCAGCTGTTGAAGTTTCAGAGTGTGTTTTGGGTGTATTTTCAACTTCTTTTGGTGTTATTCAAGCTACTTTGATTGGTTTTCTATCTGATTTGGTGTGAAACATCTACTGGGTTGGAGTTATTTCTGGTTGAGTTCGAGCTTGTGGTTGCTTAGTAAATTCTAGTTGCTGTTGTTGCGGTGCTGACCATTTCTCCCATTTGTGTTTGACCTTCAGGTACACATCTTGTATTTCCCAGGCTTTTGAAATGAAATGAAGTACTGATCAGGCCTCACTTGTTGAATTCCTTTGTTTTTGACTTGTAATTGATTTGAACTCTATTTTTGTATGTAATCAACTAAGGACTGTATAATTGGACTGAATATCTGGACTGTGTAATGGATTTTAATTCTGATTATGTCAATTCACATGTTAGCATCCAATGTTTAATTTCTGTAATCAAAACTGGGCGGTATTAGGCTGATATGATTGGACTGTTTCAATTTTTTAGTTCGTATCAATAGGACTGCATATTGCAGTTGTTTGCATGAACAAGTGTTAGTAGAATAATGTATCATACTAGCCTGATAGGTTGAAGTTGGAATGGAATAAGGACTTGAATATCTTGAGTTTGATACCTCCATATTATTAGTAATCACCTTAGTTTAGTCATCCCGACTCTATTTCTAAAATTATTTGCAGCAAGTATTGGATACAATTTGAACAACTTGAAATAAGTTCAGTAGTGTTTTTTTTTTCGTTTGAATTTGTTTAAGTTCCAGTTTTGATTGGGGTCTATTAACGGATCAAGGCTTAACAGCCTATTTCTGAGCAATGTGGGCACCAGTTTCTACTGATGTCCAACCCCGCCCAGTTGTAATTAGCCCCTCATTCGGGCCGGCGTTAGCCCTGAATGTTTAGTTGGCCTCTCAGGATCTGGGCTGATTTTAAGTTGAGGCCCAATGTGACGAACACCCAATCCACCATAGGTTATGATACGGGTCTTGGACCGTTCAGGCAAGTATTAAGGAAATTAAATTGCATTATAGATATAGTCATTAATAGAAGAATTATAGTCCTTTAGGATATCCTTTAAAATAATTGAGGTGCACCGCGCCGAATAAAATCACAAATTGCGTGGCCCTTTTAATCATATTTAAAATATTTAGACCTCGGGAAGAGCCATTTAGCGAATTTCATGGCCTCCCACAAAGTTAATAATACGCTAGTTGCTTTAGGTCCGACATTTAATAATATTACCTTCCTAAACTCGCGTGCACATTTATGTGACCCAAATCCAAATCCCAACAAAGTCGAAACGTGTCAAAAACCACGGGTGCACTGGTGTGACGTGGTTCGAGATACATTTTCACGACGTTGCAATTCTTATTAAAGAGACATAAAATAAAAGCGGTTAAAATAAAAGGCATATAGGTTAGAATATGTTTTAAAATCAGATAAAAGCAAATACAACAGTTGAGCGACCGTGCTAGAACCACGGAACCCGGGAATGCCTAACACCTTCTCCCGGGTTAACAGAATTCCTTACTCGGAGTTCTGGTTCACGGACTGTTAACAGAGTCATAATTTCCTCGGATCGGGATTCAACCGGTGACTTGGGACACCATTAATCTCCCAAGTGGCGACTCTGAATATTAATAATAAATCCCGTTCCGACCGTCCTTTAATTGGAAAAACTCCTTTACACCCTTGCGGGTGTAGGAAAAAGGAGGTGTGACAGCTCTGGCGACTCTGCTGGGGACAAGAACCCAGCACTTTGGTTCAGGGTTCAGAATTCGAGCTTAGAATAATTGTTGTATTTGGTTATATCTGATTTTCCTACATGTTTCGTGCTAAATGTGCAAAATGTTGTTTTTTTTACCGCTTTGATATTACCTGAACTGTATATAAACTGTGCCGAAGCCCTTCTCTTCTCACCTCCGGGGATGTGCTTACTGGTTGAGACTCCCTATTCTGTTAGTGTCAATACCCTGAAATAAGAAAGAGGCCGGACAAGTTACTAAGCCGGATGGCCTTTTGGTTCCCGGTACGTAGCCCCCTCCTCGACTCGAGTTGTCCGCTCGGGTACACAGTCTAGAACACATACCCAGGTTTTGAACCTAGAAGAACTTGACTTCATGCCGGATCCCTAGTAGGAACGCTTATCTGCATCACGTGCATTTTGACTTAGGGGACTCAACACAGGGGTTGGGTCCGTCTAGGACAGGTGTACCCGGAATAATGGACCATCCTGATGCATCCTACTTGTGCATTTATCTGTTTTGGACTCGCATGCTGACCGGCTTTGAATATCTGGAAAATTGAAAAACAAAAAGGGGAACAGAGGAAATAGTATTGTGGAGAGTTAATTACCTATATTAGAAAAACCAATGTCCAAGTAGTGCCGAAATGCTGCCGAATTTTTGAGAAAATGAGAAAAAAAAAAAGAAGAAAAGTTCTTTTTAAGTTTGCCAATGGAAAAGAAAAACAAAAAAGAGTTTTATTTTCAAATTAGTTTATTTTATTTGCCACTGAAAAGAAAATATAAAAAAAAAAAGAATCTCGCTTTCAGAATTAGTGTATTTGCCAACAAGAAAAAAAAAGAGTCTTGTTTTCAAAATAGTTAGATTTATTTGCTCGAACTACGCTGGTTTGATTCTCACCGGATGTGAGATACGTAGGCAACCCTCATCGGGTCCAACCTCCCCTTTTTTTAAAAATAGCCAAAAAATGCCAAAATTTTTAATTTCATCATGAATAAGTCGGGTGCCGCCATTCTTGTTTAAAATAAGCCGAATGTCCCCAAAAGGGCGCCGGAAGGCTGTTTTTGCAAGAACAGCCACCCTGAGTCATTTTTAACGGTTAGCAGGCACAACCTTAAAATCTTCCTTATGAAGTGCTGAAAGGCCGTATCCGCAATACGGGCTGTTTGTTTAAATTGGAAATTTTGAACAGAGATTGTGCCATTTTTCTTTTTTTAGGTCTAAAATAAGTGATTAAAATCACCTTAATAAATGTGNCCTCGGATCGGGATTCAACCGGTGACTTGGGACACCATTAATCTCCCAAGTGGCGACTCTGAATATTAATAATAAATCCCGTTCCGACTGTCCTTTAATTGGAAAAACTCCTTTACGCCCTTGCGGGTGTAGGAAAAAGGAGGTGTGACACACCTAGCCGCACCTGCGGCGCCGCATCTGCAGTCCCCAAACCGCAGATGCGAAAATATCAGAAGCAGCAAAAGCTACTATCCCTCAACTTCAAAAATCTCTCCGTTAACCATCCGAAATCATCCCGAGGCCCACGAGACCTCAACCAAAAGCACCAATAACACCTAATACCTTATTCAAACCTGTACCAATCCTTAAACCACCTAAAACAACGCCGGAAACTCGAATTAATCAATGATTCAAGCCTAAGAGCTTCAATTTCTCACAAAACACGCTTTCGATCAAAAACCTAACCAAAACACGTCCGAATGACCTAAAATTTTGCACACGCATCCCAAATGGCTTGACGGAGCTACTGCAACTTCCGAAATTCCATTCCGACCCTCGGATGAAAAATCTCTCTATCGGACCGAAAACTTTAAAAATTCAAACTTCGGCATTTCAAGCCTAAATTAGCTATGGACCTCCAAAACACATTCTGAACACGCTCTAAACCCCGAAATCACCTAACGGAGCTAACGGGGCCATCAGATTTCCATTCCGAGGCCGTCTTCACACTGTTCTAACTATGGACCATTTTCCAACACTTAAGCTCTCCTTTAGGGACTATGTGTCCCAAAACTCTCCGAAACTCAAAACCAAACGTCCCGGCAAACCAAAATAGCAGAAAAGAACTTAGGGGAAGCAGTTACTAGGGGATCGGGGTGTAAATTCCAAAAATGACCGGCTGGGTCATTACATCCTCCACACTTAAACATTCGTTCGTCCTCGAACGAGCATAGAGAACATACCTGAAGTAGTGAAAAGATGAGGGTACTGGCTGCGCATATCTCGCTCGGTCTTCCAGGTCGCCTCCTCGACCGGCTGACCTCACCACTGAACCTTCACGGAGGCAATGTTCTTTGACCTCAGCTTCCTGACCTGCCTGTCCAATATAGCCACTGGCTCCTCAACATAGGATAGATCCTTCTCCAACTGGACTGAACTGAAATCCAACGCGTGCGACGGATCACCGTGATCCTCCGGAGCATCGAAACATAAAATACCGGATGAACCTCTGCCAGGCAGGGAGGTAAGGCAAGCTCATAGGCAACCTCCCCAACTCGCCTCAATATCTCAAAAGGGCCAATAAACCTCGGACTCAACTTCCCTTTATTCCCAACTCTCATAACGCCTTTCATAGGCGAGACCCGAAGCAGAACCCGCTCTCCAACCATGTAGGAAACATCACGAACCTTCTGATCCGCATAACTCTTCTGTCTGGACTGGGCTATACGGATTCTATCCTGAATCACCTTGACTCTCTCCAAAGCGTCCTGAACCAAATCTGTGCCCAATAATCGGGCCTCACCCGGCTCAAACCAACCCACCGGAGATCTATATCGCCTACATATAAGGCCTCGTACGGTGCCATCTGAATGCTAGACTGATAGTTGTTGTTGTAAGCAAACTCCGCCAATGGCAAGAACTGATCCCAAGAACCTCCAAACTCAATCACGTACGCACGGAGCATATCTTCAAAAATCTGAATAGTGCACTCGGACTGTCCGTCCGTCTGGGGGTGAAATGATGTGCTCAACTCCACCCAGTACCCAACTCTTGCTGTACGGCTCTCCAGAACCGCGATTTGAACTGAGTACCTCTGTCTGAAATACTGGAAACTGGAATACCAAGCAGACGGACAATCTCCCGGATAAAAATCTCCGCCAACCGCTCCGAGGAGTAGGTAGTACACACAGGGATGAAATGCGCGGACTTGGTCAGCGGATGCACAATAACCGAAATGGCATCGAACTTCTTCAAAGTCTATGGGAGTCCAGATACAAAGTCCATGGTGATCCGCTCCCACTTCCACTCCGGAATCTCTATCTGCTGAAGCAATCCACCCGGTCTCTGGTGCTCATACTTCACCTGCTGACAATTAAGTCACTGAGCTACAAACCCAACTATATCCTTCTTCATCCGCCTCCACCAGTAGTGTTGCCTCAAATCCTGATACATCTTCGCGACACCCGGATGAATGGAATACCGCGAACTGTGGACCTCCCCTAAAATCAACTTCCGAAGCCCATCGACATTGGGTACACAAACTCGACCCTGCATCCTCAATACTCCATCATCACCAATGGTGACATCTCGAGCATCGCCATGCAATACCTTGTCCTTGAGGACAAGCAAATGAGGGTCATCATACTGCCGCTCCCTGATATGATCGAACAAGGAAGATTGAGAGACCACACAAGCTAGAACCCTGTTGGGCTCCGAAAGATCCAATCTCATAAACTGGCTGGCTAGAGCCTGAACATCCATCGCCATAGGCCTCTCTGCTGCTGGTAAATAAGCCACACTCCCCAAACTCTCTGCCCGGCGGCTCAAAGCATCGGCCACCACATTGGCCTTGCTCGGGTGATACAAGATAGTGATGTCATAATCCTTCAGCAGCTCTAACCATCTCCTTTTACGCAAATTATTGTCCTTTTGCTTGAACAGATGTTGCAAACTACGGTGATCAGTATATATCTCACAAGGCACACCGTACAAGTAATGACGCCAAATCTTCAAGGCATGAACAATGGCGGCTAACTCAAGATCATGGACAGGATAATTCTTCTCATGTATCTTCAACTGTCTAGACACGTAGGCGATCACCCTACCATCCTGCATCAATACCGCTCCAAGGCCAACTCTCGAGGCATTACAATAGATAGTGTAAGACCCCGAACCGGTAGGCAATATCAAAACTGGGGCTGTAGTCAAAGCTGTCTTGAGCTTTTGAAAGCTCGTCACTCCTCTGTCCACTGAAATGGAGCACCCTTCTGGGTCAATCTAATCATAGGGGCTGCAATCGATGAAATCCCCTTCACAATCCAACAGTAGTAGCCCGCCAAGCCAAGAAAATTGTGAATCTCTGTAGATGAGGATGGTCTGGGACAACTCTGCACTGCCTCTACCTTCTTCGGATCCACCCGAATGCCCTCACTCGACACCACGTGACCCAAGAATGCCACGGAATCCAACCAAAACTCACATATTCAAAACTTTGCATATAATCTCTTTTCCCTCAAAGTCTGAAGCACTGTCCTCAGGTGCTATCTTCCCAACTCCGGGAATACACCAGAATATCATGAATAAAGACAATGACAAAAGAGTCAAGATATGGCCGGAATACACTGTGCATCAGATGCATGAAGGCTACTGGGGCATTGGTCAGCCCAAATGACATAACAAGGAACTCGTAATGACCATACCGAGTCCTGAAAGTAGTCTTCGGGATATCTGGCTCCCGAATCTTCAACTGATGGTAACCTGAGTGCAAATCAATCTTAGAAAACACCCGAACGCCCTAAAGCTGGTCGAACAGATCATCAATACGAGGCAAAGGATAACGGTTCTTCACCGGTTCTTCAATGTAACCTTGTTCAACTGGCGGTAATCAATACACATGCACAACCATCCTTCTTCTTCACAAATAACACAGGAGCACCTCAAGGCGATACACTGGGCCGAATAAAACCCTTATCAAGTAATTCCTGCAATTGCTCCTTCAACTCAGGAGGAGCCATACGGTACGGAGGGATAAAGATGGGCTGAGTGCCCGGCAACAGATCAATGCCAAAATCAATGTCCCTATCGGGTGGCATGCCCGTAAGATCAGCTGGAAATACATCGGGGAAATCCCGTACTACGGGGACTAAATCAACAGAAGGAGTATAATATACTGGCATCCCTCACATAAGCTAAGTCGCATCACAACATTTCTCAATCATCCGCTGAGCCTTAAGGAAAGAAATAACTCTACTGGGAGTGTGACCTAAGGCACCCCTCCACTCAACACACGGTATACCTGGCATAGCCAGCATCACGGTTTTGGCGTGACAATCAAGAATAGCATAATGGGGCGACAACCAGTCCATGCCCAAAATAATATCAAAATCAACCATGCTGAGTAATAATAAGTCAGCCCTGGTCTCAAAACTACCAAGAATAACCAAACATGATCAGTAGACGCGGTCCACAACAAGAGAATCTCCCACAGGAGTAGAAACATAAACTGGGGAACTCAAAGAATCCCGAGGTACCCCCAAATACGGAGAAAAATAAGAAGACATATAAGAGTAGGTGGAGCCTGGATCGAATAGAACCGATGCATCTCTGTGACAAACCAAGATAGTACCTGTGATGACAGAATCGGAGGCGGCAGCCTCAGTACGGCCTGGGAGTGCATAATATCTGGCCTGACCTCCCCTCGAGGGCGACCTCTACCTCCCCGACCTCCACCTCTAGCTGGCTGGGCCGGTGGGGTGGCAGCTGGTGCTGGAACCATAGCTTGAGAGCTTTGTGGGGCCTGCTGTGGCTGAGGAGCCTGCGAAGGTGCACCCCTCCTGAGTCTGGGGCAATCTCTCACCATGTGGCGTGTGTCATCACACTCAAAGCAAGCTCTGGGAGGATGTGGCGGCTATGACTGGCTCGGGCCAAGTCTGCTGGACTGTCCACTGGAAGCACCCCGTGCAGGAGGTGCACTAGAGACTGGAGGTGCATAATAAGGCTCTTGAGGCCTAGGTGGAGCTGGAATATCACTGGCTGCTGGAAGAGCTGAATGAACGGGGTGACCTATATGACCCCTACCATGACGACCTGCAGCTGGGGCACGGGCACCAGAAAAATAGCCCGACTCTCGAGACCTCTTGGCCTCCCTCTCCTCCCTGTCCCTAGCGTGCATACCCTCAATCCTCCTAGAAATGCTCACCGCCTGCTGATAAGACACATCCGTCTCTAACTCACGAGCCATGCTAGACCTGATGCTGGGAATAAACCCCTCAATGAACCGGAAAACCTTCTCGCGGACTGTAGAAACCAAAGCTGGGGCATGTCTAGCCAAGTCAATGTAGCGGACAGCATACTCTGAGACAGTCATAGTACCCTGGAGCAAACGCTCAAACTCCGTGTGCCAAGCATCCCTAAGACTATGGGGAACATACTCTCTCGTGAACATATCTGAAAACTGAGCCCAAGTCAGGGAAGCTGCCTCATCCGGACTGTCTAACTCATAAGCACGCCACCACTGATAGGCGGCTCCTCGAAGCTGGAAAGTAGTGAAGGAAACCCCGCTCGATCCTGATATGCCCATAGTGCGGAGAATACGGTAGCACTCCTCTAGAAATCCCAAGGCATCCTTTGATGCTAACCCACTGAATACCGGAGGATCGTATTTCTTGAACCTCTCAAGTCTCCGCTGCTCATCCTCTGAAGCCGCTGCCCTACCCTCGGGCTGAACTGGTGCTGCAGGCGGCGCAGGTATAACCTCTGGGGCCTGCTCAACATGCACTCGCTGCTCAGGAGTGCGGGCGGCGGGAGTCTGTACCCCTCCCCCAGCCTGGGATGTGGCTGCAGCAAGGGGAAGCAACCCTGCCTGAGCCAAAGTGGTGTACATACTCATAAACTGTGCCAAAGTCTCCTGGAGTGCTGGAGTAGTAGTGACAGACGTATCGGGTGTCTAGACTCCGGCTGGTACTGCTGATGGTACCTCGGCGGCAGCTCGCGCGGGTGCTCTGGCTGCACCACAAGCGCGTCCTCGGCCTCTACCCCGGCCCCGGCCTCTGACAGCTGCAGTAGGGGGTGCGGGTGCCTGCTCCTCTCGGGTAGCGCGTGTCCTCACCATCTGTGAGAGAATAGAAAGACAGAAGTTTAGTTGTGATATCAAGAATCTTGCACGACAAGGAAATCAAATGAAGTAGAATTTTCCTAACAGTTACATAGCCTCCCGTAGATAAGTACAGACGTCTCTGTACCGATCAGCGAGACTCTAATAAACTGGCATGTGTTCCGTGACTCCTATGAACCTAGAGCTCTGATACCAACTTGTCACGACCCCAGTTCACCCACCATGAACATGTCGTGATGGCGCCTAGTCTCTACAACTAGGTAAGCCTAATATGCGGAAAACAAAATAACTTGCGGAAAATAATAATTCAACTTAGAACAGTTAAAAGAAAATACGGCGCATAGATGCCACTTGGCATATACCATTCCATAACACGGAAGTCTACAATATCATCCCAAAACCCGGAAACTCACGGGAACACAAGCTAACAGAAAATAGTATACTGCTCTAACTCCAGAATGTCTAAAACAACAGTAAGAAGGAAAGTTAACTGCTAAAGCTAGAATGAGATAGAGACTCCTTGGTCTGCGAACACGGCAGATGTACCTCGAAGTCTCTGCTAGCTCTCTCCGCCTCGAGGGTGATACACCTGGGTGGAGGTACCTGGATCTGCACATGAAAAACATGCGCAGAAGGGGCATGAGTACACCACAGCGGAACTCAGTAAGTGCCAAGCCTAACCTTGGTTGGGTAGTGACGAGGAAGTTCAGGGCCCTACTGAGGTTAAATAAAATACAGGTTTAACAGTGTGATGTGATGGTGTAATTTAATAACACATGATATAAAGAACAACAACACTATTACAAGGCAAGCAAAACACAGTGAAAGAATATAACTTAGTTCCGAGATAACAGCCGGGGATCTCCCAGGATACCGTCCTGTAGTCCCCAATATAAATATCATGTCCAGTGGATCTTCCGGGTGCAGTCCCATAGTACAACTCATAAATGTGCAGGGGGATCTCCCGGAATGCAATTCTGTAGTCCCAAAGTAAACATACAGGGGAGCTCCCGAGATACCGTCCCGTAGTCCCAAAATAAAGTGCAGAGGGATCTCCCAGAATACCGTTTCGTAGTCCCAATCTAAAACACACGGCAGCAGCTCAAGAATATCAAAATAATTACTAAGTCCGTAATAAGTAGATAGTTAATTCTAGCCTAACATGCTTCACATAATGCAATTAAGGCAGTTTAAGCAAATAGGCAATTAAATCAACTAAACATGCTTTTCTAAACTATCACATGCTATGTTTGCAAGTATAATAGAACAAGTAAGAAAAGAACTCGGTCGAAATACTTAAAGTAAAACCGAATTTTCAACAATTAGCACAAGTGCGTGCTCGTCACCTCATGCACGAGGCATTTCAACTAACACAATATCAATCCTAAGGGGAAAAGTCCCCCATACAAGGTTAGACAAGCCACTTACCTCGAACCGGCTCCAAAAATCAACTCGAAACCACACATTTGCCATGAGTATCCGACTCCAAATGGCCCAAATCTATTCAATTCAATTACATATCGTAAATAACATCTCCAGCAACTGATTCTACAATTTAATTCAAAGCTAAGATGCGAAATTAGGTAAAATAACCAAAATGCCCCTCAGGCCAACGTCTCGGATTAGGATGAAATTAACATTTTCAGAACCCTCGTACTCTCACGAGTCTAACCATAGAAAAATCTCTCAAATCGGAGGTCAAGAACCCACTCAAATCTCAATAATTAGGTCTATGAAGTTTTTACCCATTTTCCATTCAAAATCCGAAATTAGATGATGAAATTAACTAAAGATTGATGAAATATAACTAGAAAGGGTTAAAGAATCGTTACCCAATGATCTCCTCCTCAAATCCCTCTCAAAATCGCCCTCTCCCGAGCTCTAATTCGATTTTTCTAACTTTGAAACTAAACCCTCGAACTCACTATTTCTGGCCAGTGAATTCCGCATCTGCGGTCAAGGGACCGCACCTGCGGTCCCGCTTCTGCGGAACATTTGTCGCATCTGCACTTCATTAAAAGGGCCAGGAGCCGCATCTGCGGTCCTTCTTCCGCAGATGCGAAACTGCTTCTGCGGTTATACTTCCGCATTTGCGGAACCTGGAAGCCACCCAAAAATCCGCATCTGTGGTACACCTAGCCGCACCTGTGGCGCCGAATCTGCGGTCCCCAAACCACAGATGCGAAAATATCAGAAGCTGCAAAAGCTGCAATCCCTCAACTTCAAAAATCTTTCCGTTAACCATCCGAAATCATCCCGAGGCCCCTGGGACCTCAACCAAAAGCACCAATAATACCTAATACCTTATTCAAACTTGTACCAATCCTTAAACCACCTAAACAACGCCGGAAACTCGAATTAAACAATGATTCAAGCCTAAGAGCTTCAATTTCTCACAAAACACGCTTTCGATCAAAAACCTGACCAAAACACGTCCGAATGACTTGAAATTTTGCACACACATCCCAAATGACATGACAGAGCTACTACAACTTCCGGAATTTCGTTCTGACCCTCGGATAAAAAATCTCACTATCGGACCGGAAACTTCAAAAATTCGAACTTCGGCATTTCAAGCCTAAATTAGCTACGGACCTCCAAAACACATTCCGAACACGCTCCTAACCCCGAAATCACCTAACGGAGCTAACGGGACCATCGGATTTCCATTCCGAGGATGTCTTCACACTGTTCTAACTATGGACCATTTTCCAACACTTAAGCTCTCCTTTAGGGACTATGTCTCCCAAAACTCTCCGAAACTCAAAACCGAACATCCCCAGAAAAGAACTTAGGGGAAGCAGTTACTAGGGGATCGGGGCGTAAATTCCAAAAATGACCGGCTGGGTCGTTACAGGAACTACATGTATTTATCAAATCTAATACGGGGACTTGGATTTTATTTATCGATGGCTTCTCGAATGTTAAATGAGCGGGTTTAGGTATTGTACTAATCCCACTTTTAGGTAAAACCTTAAGACAAGCAATAAAATTCTATCCCATCACTAACAATGAAGCAGAGCACGAAGCTGTGATTGCAATTTTGGAACTAGCATGAGAACTCGGTATAGAACAAATTATAATCAACAGTGATTCACAACTAGTGGTTAACCAGATGCATGGGACTTACATAGCAAGAGAGGCACGAGTGCAACAATATTTTGGAATAAGCACGAGAATTGATCAGACAGTTTCAGTCATGGAAGATCGTGCAAATACCCAGGGAGGAAAATGCAGAAGAGGATGTGTTAGCTAATCTCACGTCTGTTGCGGAAATAACAAATGCAGAAAATGCTATAGTGGTACATTTGCTTCATTCGGCACTCAACCAAGATAAAAGTGAGGTAAATTTTAACAATTTGACTTGGATTTGAGAAACGAATTTATTAACTTTTTGCAGTATGGAATTTTACCTGAAGACAAGAAAAAGTCTCAGCTACTTCGCCGAACAGCTGGCCGGTATTGTTTGAGTCGTGGAAATCTATACCGAAAGATGTTCGTAGGACCTTTAGCACGATGTCTCGGACCTTCTCAAACGGAATACGTGATGAGAGAAGTACATAAGAGGAATTGTGGCAATCACGTTGGAGGAAGATCATTGGTGAAAACTCTAATAAGAGCATGATATTATTGGCCAAAATGGAAAAAGATGCGGAAAATTTTGTAGCCAAATATGATAAGTGCCAAAGATATGGCAACAATATGCATCGCCTAGCGAGCTGTTACATTCAGTTATTTTGCTGTGGCTTTTCATGAAGTGGGCCATGGATATCGTGGGTCCCTTACCTCAAGCTAAAGGAAAGGTACGGTTTCTATTAGTTTTGACAGATTATTTTTAAAAATGGGTAGAAGCATGAGCTTTTAAACAGGTGCGAGAAAAAAAAGTCACGGAATTTATTTGACGAAACATTATCTGCCGGTTCGGAGTCTCAAAAGAAATCGTGTGTGATAATGGCCAATAGTTCATAGGCACGAAAATCATAGAATTCTTTCAGAGTTGGCAGATTAAATGGATAACGTCCGCACCTTACCACCCTGTAGCCAATGGGAAAGCCGAGTCAACAAACAAAGCTATTATTAATAATTTAAAGAAGATATTAGAAGAGTCAAAAGGCAAATGCACCGAAGTGTTACCAGGAATTTTGTGGGCTTATCGATCAACAGCAAAACAAGCACATGAGAGACTCCGTTTTCACTATTCTATGGTGCTGAAGCCTTAATCCTAGTTGAATAGGCGAACCAAGTACAAGGTATACACAAGCAACCGAGGAGTCAAATAAGGAAGAGATGCGAATGAATTTGGATTTATTGGAGGAAAGAAGAGAAGCGACACTAATAAGGATGGCGGCTCAGAAACAAATGATTGAGCAATACTATAACAGGAAAGCTAATTTGAGATACTTCAAGATTGGGGACTTCGTCCTCAAAAAGGTGTTTCAACCAACAAAAGCAGCTAATGTAGGAAAGTTGAGTCCAAATTGGGAAGGCCCCTATAGGGTTCGAGGCATCGCTGGAAAGGGAGCATATGAGTTGGAACCATGGATGGCAAGATACTACCATCAAATTGGAATGTTGTTCATCTGAAGAAGTATTACTTTTAGATGAAGAAAGTACCCATGGGCAGGTATCACTTAGTTATAAATTTATTTGTATTCTTTTGAATTATACTAACAATTTTAGATGATAGGCAAAAAGCTAGCTCGTACCAAATGATGATATTAGACCCGAAAGGCACACGGAATACTAAATAATTCCCAGTCTATTTCTGATGGAAAAAGGGGTTATGCAGTCATCATCTAAATATATATCTTTGAGTCCCGTTTGTATTTTCCTTTTCAAGAAATGGACTACAAGCAAGGAGTAATCCATTGTTTGAGATTTCATACTTCAAAGCTCCAACACTAGTTGTACTACACACATAGAAGTCTGAATCAAAAACCTTGAAGAAAACTTGGAAAGGCATAAACTTGCAAAGAGGACACGAGTTACGAGTTTTTGATTAACGCCAAAAATTAATCACGGGATAATAGACCCGATTTAGAATTTCAAAAATCTATTACAAAGAAAACAGTTATGAAAGTGTTGTATGCATAAATGATATACAAGTGTTACATGCATAAATGAAAAATGATGTACGAAGTTTGAAAGTTTAAAACATAAAACTTTCTCAAATTATTTCTTTTTCATGTTTACTTCGTCTTTTATATATTTACACCAATATGAAGATGAGCCGTCATCTTCATCAGTATCCTTAACATAAAAGGGCCATATTTTATTAAAAATTCGTGTTTATTAAAGTCACTGACTATTTAAGCATTTTTAACTGCAAAGAAAATGCTCAAATATCAAAGAGCAAAATAAACGGTAAAAGCAACCGAAACATATATTAAACCTTGGGAAAAAAAAGGCATTAGTTTATCTATAAAACTCCAAAAGAAGATAGGGGTAATCAAAAATCAACCTTCCCAATAACTTTCTACCAAAAAGTTGTGAACAAAACAACCAAATAAAAGCAGGAAAAACTAAGGAGCATCATCTATAGGGGGTATCATCCACGGGAACATCATCAATGGAAGAAGATGGATTAATTTGAGAAAAAGAGGCTTGAACATCAGCTCCACCACGAACGAGTACATTACCATCACCTCCGAGATCTTCGACTTCAGGTGAGGAAAAGCTTTGACGTTACTAAGTTTTCTCAATTGCTTCTTTAGCCTTGAAAATTTCAGCATTAAGGTCAAAACCCTCTTGGTTGGCCTCAACTAGAGTCTCGAGACGAGTGTTCAGGAAAGCCCAACTCACATCTAATGTTAGCTTATCCTCGAGAATCTCATAATCCTTCTCCCACTGGTTAATCTCGGCTCTCAGCTCTTTTTTCTCTACTTCAGAGGCATCATATGTTGTCTTCAAAGGAGCAAGTGAACTTTCCAAGAACTGAATCCTATCAGTAGAGGCCCAAAGATCTTCCTGAATTTGAGTAAGTGTTTGAATCAGCTCTCCTGCATAAACTTCCTTTTGATTAAGAAGTGTCACGCCCCGAACCTGGGGGCGAGACCGGCACCTGGTGCGTCACCTATCCTTGTGTACCAACTTGCGACTAAGGGACTTTGAACATGTGATGTCATACTTTGGCCATGGGCCACATTGCAAGAAAACTGTGAATGTTGACTAAATATCAATATAAAGCTGGGCCAACAAGGCCATCATAATTATTGCAGCTGACAAACCAACCAAATATACGTACAAGGCCTACAAGCCCAACATATTGCACTAACTGACAGTATATGTCTACAAGCCTCTACTGATGGATATATCTAATCGGAACAGCTCCCCGCCCTACTCATAACACATATACATATATACATATATACAATATGTACATAAAGATCTAGACCCGGCAACTCCGAAGGACGTAGAGCTTACCGATAAAGCTAAACTCGGGCAACACCTACTGAGGAGGTCTACCCGTCTGTCTGTCTCAACCTGCACGCATGAAATGTAGCACCCCCAGAAAAAGGATGTCAGTACGAAATAATGTACTGGGTATGTAAGGAAATACACTGAAAGCTGAAACTGAACTGATAATATAATAATTGCAAGTAACTGAAAGTCAAAGATAATCTGAAGATATGCTTACCTGCTGATACTGACTCAACTCTCTAAGTAAAATAGTTGTCCAACCCTATAAGGCTCGGTATATATATATATATATATATATATATATATATATATATATATATATATATATATATATATATAT
>NW_017671615.1:136980-144856 GCF_001879085.1 Nicotiana attenuata
AAGTGTCTGGCTCTATAAAGACTCAGTATATATATAACTAGCTCTGCCGTACGTAGGCGTCGCGTCCATAGGCGCTCGGCCATACTAGGCTCTGTATCTCGACCAACTGGGCTCGCTCATATGCGCTCGGCCACAGTAGGCTCGGTATATAACTTACCATCTGATCAGAGGTTGCCCGATAGGGGCCTGCCCATCGATTATAGCTCGATGTTAATGAAAATACTTTAATACTGTATATCTATAAACTCTCTACTCTCTTGACTGGAAGAAGGAAATACTCAATTGAATATGAAGTCCTGATAAGGAGAATTGTAAATTACAAAACTAGCAAAATATAAGTAAATTTCGGGATATGAATTTTTCTTTATGCCTCGATATCAAACTTGTGTAATGACAAGATCATGACAAAATGAAGGAAAAGATTAGCCTTAACATACCTGGAGTAGTAGAGAAAAATCTGTATGATATTCTTGGAAAAGGTTGCACCGCACTCCCTTAGAATCACAAAATCTCATATTGCTAATTGTGCTATGAAACCTCGTCGAATTTTGGTTAAGAAATCACGTTATCAAAGTAGTAATTTTCTTGAAGTGTTTTGAGAATGAATTTGATTGAAAGAAGCCTTTAAAAAATGGCTAATGTTCCCTCCCCCCACATCTGATGGTAGTCCTTGATATGGGAAACATTTGGAATGTAAAACTTTACATTAGTTTTATATTAGTCTTTGATATGTAAGACTTCACATTAGTTTGCCACCTCATAAGAAATGACTAAGAGTCATTTCTTTAGGGTGTGGCTTGCTGCCACGTGGTGATGGGGTGGGAAGGTTTAATCTTTATCCACTTATTAGGTAATTAGGTAGTGTTCCATTACCCGATAATTAACCAATTACCCGCTTAATTAAGAATTGTCTCAAATTACTTAAAATTCTGCTTATTTTTAATACCCTTTTATATATATCATACTATCATGGTCATATGGTACTTTGTATGGTACTAGTCCATAAATATCGGGTATTAACGCTCGGCCCGTATTTTATCCCAACATGCCAAACTTGAACGAAAATTCATTTTCTTTGACTTGCTTCCCCTCTCACCTTCACGAATTTACTCATCACTTGTTTGAAATAGCATAATCCTTATAATCTCCAAATAATCTTTTCCTTGGACTAATGTCAATTACCTTACGACAAATTCAACGTACAATACTACAGGGTGTAACATCGTCGTAATTTAATACTGCAAAGCGTAACATCATCGTAATGTAGTACTGCAAGGCGTAACATCATCGTAATATAATACTGCAGGACAAAATATCGACGTAATATTGCGGGACGTAACAAGAAGTTCTTTCAAACTTCTTATTTCTTCAGTAGCCTTAGAAAATTCCTCATCAAATGAGGATTCAAGGATATCCTTATCCTTACCAACTTGACTAGAAGAAGCTTTCTCAATCGCTAATTCATCGGCAATCATTCTCATTTGTTTCTCCAAAGCATTCTTCTCCTCTGCCAAAACTTCTTTTTCCAATTTAAGACCTTCAAATTGTCCTTTCCAATTATCAGCCTCGGTGCAGTAGTATATAACATGTTTGTCCACATGAACAACTCTTTTCATAAGCTCCGTACCAATCAAGTTGATCTGCAAAAAAGGACAAGGAGTTATGAGTAAACAAAAAGAAGAGAAAGGAAATATATTGAACTCGTAGCTTCAAGGAAGAATGAACAATATCATTCATCAAGGTCAACGAGCTATGACTTTCAAACTTCGAGTTCTTCACGGGACCTACAGAGGTTTCAACCACACATCGGCTTGACCAGATTTTCTCAACAAGTTCCCACCTTTAGGAACCTCAACAAAAACTCTCTTCATTGCCCTCTTGCTACTGGAAGGTTCAACTAGTCAAGGGAATGGCAGATGAAGTAAAAGCAGCCACGAGGGTAATATCAGAAATAGCATTAGGTAAGGACACGTGTGGGTTAATGTGGAATGAGGTTAGAAGAGAGGCAAGAGGCAATTCTTCAAAAATAGGCCCAAAAGCTTCATCCCCGTCGATTCGACGAGCAAACAATTTTTCAGCAGAATCTTGGGGAGGATCATTGACTTCTTCATCAGAAATCACCAAAGGAGCACTCACTGGCTCATCTGTGAGACCGAAAGGAATTGAACTTGGTAAAGAGTCCTGAGAATGTGTATTTTCATCATCAAAAATCACGCGTCTCCTAACACGTGGTCTTCGCACCAAGGATCCTTCTTCAGTATCTTCTTCACCATCTGAGCCATGAGCTCCATCAATCTTCCTTTTTGAGGAAGAAGAACTTAAAATTCTTTCCTGAGCAAGAATCACGGAAAGCCTTGTGGATGGAGCAGATGCGTGACTAATACCGTGAATGGAAAATCTAACAAAGAAAAAAAAACAAAATAAGAAACTCTTAAACCAACAAGGAAGAGGAGAGGAAAGATAGTAAGCAAAGGAAGTACCGTGTGTCTTCACTTTCCAGCCAAATCTGTGTGAAAGGTATTTCCAAGATCTTTTCTCTATAGGGGCAATAGTTAGTAGTTTATCTACCCAAGCACGGATGTTGGAAATTTCCTCAAAAACTTCCATGGCTGCTGAAAAAGAAAGTACGTGATCAGATGAGGTTTTTTCTTTTAAAAAAAACAGAAAGAAGAAAAGAAAAGGGGAAAACTTACGTGCGAAATTCCATTTTTCTGGAAAAGGCATGTTTTCTTCACCTACTATAGCAATAGTGGGAACAACAACAAAACAATATACTAGCCACAGTCCCTGTCATCTTCAGGGCTAACCAGTACTCTCTTACTTCTAGTCACAAGAGAAACAACTCCTTCACGAAACATTTTAGGAGAGTAAAGATGAAGCAAGTGTCGAAAGTAAAAGGCATAGAAGCTAGATCCGATAAAAAATGAAGGCATGCAACAGCCCTCCAAACAATGGGGCCAATTTGTCCAAGAGACACGTTGAAATAACGGCAGAATTCAATGATTACTGGGTCGATAGGTGGTTTGAACCCTAAAGTAAAGGGGTAAGTGTAAATAGAGGAATAACCAGCTTGGTATGAAGTAATTCTCTGGTTGAAACCACTAAGACTGGGAAATCTGGTTTTCAATTACATTCTCTTCGAACCAGGGAAATAAGACTACTAGTAATTAAGGTTGGATAAAGGTCAGCAGGAATAAGGGAAGCTATAGAGGAAACTTGATTTCTCATGGATTCGTGATCTGTTGAAAAAAAAAATTCATGAGGAACAATCTCTACAACTGTTGGTTCGCGCATTGGTTCTCTCAAGTCTCTATTCCTAGAAGAAGATCTAGGCGTTGAAAGAGCCCTAGGTTTAGAAGAGGAAGGTTTAGCAACATTTCCATGGGAAGAGGGACCGCGATTAGATGATGAGCCTAAACTACGAAGTCTACCACCTCTTTTACTTCTAGTAGGGGCAGTAGAAAGAGCACGTTCATCAACAATCACAACCTTACGAGGGTCTGGTGTAGAAGAAGACATAATTACATGGAGAATTAACAAATAGTGGATGCGGAAATAAGAAGGAATAGTAATAAAGAGAATACTGTAGAAGAAAGACTTCGAGAAATCAAAGAAGAATGAAGTATTTATAAGAAAACACGATCATCACTAAAGTAGGTCATCGTGAAGCGTCATAATGAAACCGTCACTTCGTGACTGACGCAACAGCAGTAAAACCCTAAAAAGCGGTGAAAAAATGCAGAACCAATCGTTAGAAGCCACATGGTACAAGCATCAAATAGACGTGACAGACGTCGCGTTGATTCTGAAGGAAACGCAATGATACTCGAAAAGCAGCGGCAAAGAATCCCCGCTATATATACTTACCACTTCCCAAATATTCAATTGTAGAATATTCAGAAAGTGGGGGGACTATCTGTACTGGTGGAAAAAATATGTTACACGTGGAATCTTACTGAGCTGACAAAGCATGACACGTGGAACAATGGAGAAGTGATAACTGGCATATTCAATTAGTGAAATTATGAATGCAAGAAAAATCCTATCAAACACCCACGAGATAGCAACGAACAGATGACCGAGCCTAAACAGCTGTCAAAGAAGAGGCACGAGCGGAATGAATCAAGGCCAAAGAGGAGGGAAGATTCATGAACCAACAATAAATAAGAAAAGGGAATCGGAATCATTTTAAGGCATTTATAGCTACGAATGCGTCAGTTATGGCTATCAACAATAACGAGCTATTAATGCTCATAATGAATTAGTCATAAATAGGGGAAAAAACTTTATGATTAGATACTCCTATATAAGGATGGAGAATCTCTCTTGTAAGGACAAGTTCCAAGCATTACTGAAATATACTTACAATTTCTTGCTTTATCAAAGCCTTCTACTTAATTTGAGGGATAGATTGTCATTTCATTACTTATTTCTTTTTGCTAATTCACATTGTCATTTTCATTTCTTTCTTTTCAAACGGATTGTTGAGGAACTAAGGTATTATTTGGTTATCAATAGCACGATTTTTTCTAAATATAGGCTTTGATTGAAAATCCTATTTTTTGGTTAAACAGTTAACATAATATCGCTTCTGTTTTCATGTGATATCTGTAAAGTATGTATGTTACTCATTAGGATAAACATTTTATATTTTCAAGTTGTAATTCAAGAATAGACCAATGAGGAAAAAAGTAGTAGCTCAATAAAGTAGGATACATTATACAGGTCGCATAAAACAACAACAACAATAACGACCATGTATAGTCCCCCAAGCGAGGTATGTGGAGGGTAGTGTGTACGCAGATCTTACCTCTAATAGACCCTCGGCTTAAGAAGAAAAAAAAAAGAGACAATATATCAGTACCATCATGGAAATAATAAAAACAATACAAAAACTAGTGAATAGATGAAAGGCAAAAATAATGACCAGTAAATAAGGCCTGACACTATGAAAACGGAAGAGTGGTGTAAACACAGTACTGACCACTAGCAGTCTAAGACTAAATTCTATTAGCCTAGCCTCACATTGGTAGACTAAATATTATCAACTACCTCCTAACCCGCAACCTTAATGCTCGACCTCCACAGCTTCCTATCAAGTGCCATGTCCTCAGAGATTTGAAGTCTCGCCATATCTTGCCTGATCACCTCTCCCCAATACTTCTTAGGCGGCCCTCTACCTCTCCTCGTACCCACCAGCGCCAACCACTTGCACCTCCTTACCGGGGCATCCAAGCTCCTCCTCTAAACGTTCCTGAACCATCTATGTCTCGCTTCCCGCATCTTGTCATCAATAGGAGCCACGCCCACCTTCTCCCGAATATCTTCATTCCTAATCTTATCCATCCTAGTGTGCCGGCACATCCACCTCAACATCCTTATTTCTGCTACTTCCATCTTCTGGTATGTGAATTCTTAACTGGTCAACACTCAGCCCCATACAACATGGCCGGCCTAACCACCGCTCTATAAAACTTACCTTTGAGTAGCGGAGGCACTTTCTTATCACACAGGACTCCAGATGCTAACCTCCATTTCATCCACCCTACCCTTATACGGTGTGTGCATCCTCGTTGATCTCCTCATCCCAATGGATAACTGACCCAAGGTACTTAAAACTGCCTCTCTTGGAAATGACCTGCGATCCAAGCATCCCGTCTATGCCCGCTCCCCTCGGCTCGGCACTGAACTTGCACTCAAGATATATTCCGTCTTCGTCCTGCTCAACTTGAAACCCTTTGACTCAAGAGCCTGTCTCGAAAACTCCAGCCTCTTGTTAATGCCACTCCGCATCTCGTCAATCAGAACAATGTCATCAACGAATAACATACACCATGACACCTCTCCTTCAACATGGCATGTCAGTGCATCCATCACCAAAGCAAACAATAATGGGTTGAGCGCAGATCCATGGTGTAACCCCATAACAACCGGGAAATGCTCGAAGTCGCCTCCCACTGTCCTAACCCGAGTCTTAGCTCCATCATACATATCCTTAATCGCCCTAATGTAAGCAACCGGCACATTTTTAGCTTCTAGGCATCTCCAAAGAACCTCTCTAGGACCATTGTCATACGCTTTATCCAGATCAATAAACACCATGTGTAGATCCTTCTTCCTATCCCTGTACTGTTCCACCAACCTTCTAATAAGGTGGATAGTTTCCGTAGTAGAATGACCCGGCATGAACCCGAACTGGTTGTCTGATACAGACACCATCCTCCTCACCCTCGCTTCTACTACCCTCTCCCGCACTTTCATGGTATGACTCAATAGTTTGATATCCCTATAGTTGTTGCAACTCTGGATGTCACCTTTGTTCTTGTACAGCGGAACCACCGTACTCCACCTCCACTCGTCCGGCATCCTCTTCGTCCTGAAAATAACATTAAACAACCCTGTCAGCCACTCCAAACTTGCTCTACCCACACATCTCCAAAATTCTACCGGAATTTCGTCGGGCCCGGTAGCTCTGCCCCTACTCATCTTACGCATAGCTCCCACGACCTCCCCAACCTTGTTGTGCCTACAGTACCCAAAATCGCGGTGGCTCTCAAAATGCCCCAACTCGCACAATATCCTGATCCCCTTCTTCATTTAGAAGTTTATGAAAGTAAGTCTGCCATCTCCGCTTAATCAATGCCTCTCCTATTAGTACTCTACCGTCTTCGTCTCTGATGCACCTCACTTGATTTAGATCCCGAGCCTTTCTCTCCCTCGCCTTAGCCGGCCGGAATAATTTCTTCTCCTCGCCTTTGGCCCCTAGATCCTCGTACAGGTTGCATAAAATATAGGTAATATAAAAGCTCCCAGTAATAAGATGCGTGTAGTTCATAATCTGGAAACTTGACAGGTAATTAAGAAGAAGAAAAAGAGGAGAAAGAGTACATCTTACCGAACTCTAGCATGTCATATAAATAATCCAGAATTCGTGGACATCGGTTGTCAATTACTTTTATCTTATTGGTACTTCATCTGGAAATTATTTTATTTGGATAAAATAGTTTTGCTTAAGCAGTAAACAAATTCAAAAAAGAATTAAACATAGACATGTATTTTTTCACCAAGAGAGGCTACCAACGAATAACATTGTAGATAGACACACTAGCACAACTTAAGAACAAAAATGATGTACAATAGTAACCAATAGCAGTACCAGCGGGAGGAGGAATACAGAATGTATTAATAGGAGCCACATGTGCAAATACATGAAGATAAGAAGTTGGTTACCTATGTAGTGCTAAGCTTGTTGTGCATGTCTTCTGGTAGTACAATGATCTACTTATGTAGTTAGAGCTGAATTGCTGAACAACTTTAAACTTAAAAATTTGTAAATATGGAATGAGGTGAACACATGGTAAAGAATGAATTCACACAGAAATCTATCAACTCGCTTTGCATGCATTTAAACTTTTCCTAAATAAGTGCTAATTAAGTTCCCTCTTTATACAGTTTGAATCTCCCTTTAAACATAGTCATTATAACATATTTTGGACTTTCTAGAGCAAAACTCAATTCTGATTCCTAATAGTATCAGACTTTTGATGAAGTAATTGTCACATAAAACTATGGCTGTCCAACGGGACGGGGGTCCCATCCCGCGTCCCGTCCCGGTCCCATCCCGCATCCCGTCCCGGCCCGACCCACTTTATTTTAAACGGGCTGGGCCAATGTTAAACGGGACACGGGATGGGACGGGACGACCATTTCGTCCCGTTTGTCCCGTCCTGTTTCGTCACGCCCCGCCTGTCCCGCGCAATTTTTTTTTTAATTCTAGCTGTTGGACAACGGCTTCAAGTGCAAAAATAGCCGTTCCCAACGGTCATAAATGGCTTCCACTCCCCTAACGGCCAAAAACGGCCATAACTGGCCTCAC
>NW_017671615.1:144876-164180 GCF_001879085.1 Nicotiana attenuata
CTCCAACAACCTACCCTTACCCCCTCCCCCCCCTCGAACTTTTAATATAACCCCTAAGTTTATTAAATTATACTTTGGTCCTATTTTCTACTATAAATACCCCCCATCCTTATTCATTTTTTCCCATAAAAAATCAATCACCCTCTCTCAAATCTCTTACATTATATCTATATTATTCTCTTAATTTTCTCACTATCAAGTGATAACTTTCAAGTATTTGGGCAATGTTTGGAGCAACTTTCAAGTTTCAAATTAATTCGTCAAGTATTTGGAGCAATATTTTGAGCAATTTCTTCAAGTTTCAATATTTAGTCACGGTGCACTCGTTCCATCTCCTAATTTTAATATATAATTTTTGCGTATCATTTTAGTGCTTAATTTTTGTGTTTGCTTTACGTGTTCTATTTTTGTATTTCATTTGTGTGTTTAATTTTCGTGTTAACTTTTTTAATTTAATTTCGTATTTAAATTATGGCACCTCAAAATGTATTTGGCATGTTTAAAAAAGTAGTAAAAAAAATAGTAAAGGTGAAAGTAGTAGTAATCCTAATCCTAGTCCTAATCCTAACCCTTCTCCTAGAATCGGATAACATATAGATGAAATGACTCATGTTGATGAAACTTCATTTTCCCAACCCCTGCATGTTATAATTTTAATTTCGGAGAACAACTAGAACATGAAACTTTACAAAGACAATTTGTGATGACCCAAAAAGTCATCACTTATTTTAGAAATAAATCCAGCATTTCGAGGCCTTAAAACCTCCTTTTTGGTCTCACCTCGATTTGCGTGCGCAGTCCGGGCGCGTATCCGGAAAGCCATTTTGTGAAAAATAATAATTTTTGCCTTTAAAATGAATTTAGGTTACTTTGGTCAACATTTTGGGTAAACGGACCCGGACCCGTGATTTGACGGTCCCGGAGGGTCCGCGGGAAATATGGGACTTGGGCATATGCCCGAAATCGAATTCCGAGGTCCCAAAACCGAGAAATGAATTTTTAAAGAAAATTATTTTCTGGAAAATATATGAGTTTTTGGAAATGAAATGTGTTTGAAATTTGATGGTATCAGGCCCGTATTTTGGTTTCGGAGCCGGTACAGGTTTTATATTTGATTTAGGTTGAGCCTGTAAAATTTGGTAAGAAACAGACTTGAAATGATGTGAATCGGACCTTATTTGGGAAAATTGGAAAAGAAAATTGATATTCTTAAGTGATTTCATGATTTTGATGCTAAATTCATAGTTGTTGATGTTATTTTGATGATTTGATCGCACGAGCAAGTCCGTATGATGTTTTTGGACTTGCGTGCATGTTTGGTTTGGAGTCCTGAGGGCTCGGGTGAGTTTCGGATAGGCCACGGAGTGTTTTGAACTTAGAAAGTTTCAGATTTCAACTGCTGTGTGTTGCAGGTCTGCAGGCTTCGCAATGGCGAAGCCAGACTCGCATTTGCGAAAGACCCATCGTAATTGCGATGATGGGCTGGGACAGAATCCCTCGCATTTGCGAGGCTTATGTCGCAAATGCGACTTCAACAGGGACCGCAAATGCGAACAACTGTTCGCAATAGCGAAGAAAGCAAGATTTGGCCTACCTTCGCATTTGCAAAGCCTGGGCCGCATTTGCGAGTTCGCATTTGCGAACCTGACTTCGCAAATGTGATATCTGCACCTGTGCAAATTGTAACTTAGCCGAAAATTCTTTCATTTTTCCAACTCTTTCAAAACATAAACTCTCTTGGGCGATTTTCCAAAGAAAATTTCTTCTCCAAATCGGTTGTAAGTCATTTCTAACTTTTTTTCATCAATCTTTAACATCTTTTCTCATGATTTCAACTCAAAGTCAAAGGTTTTCATGGGAAAAATTGGGTGTTTTGGGTAGAACCTAGGTTTTTTAAATTTTGGGGATTTGGACCTCGATTTGAGGTTCGATTTTAAAAAAAAGTTATATATTTGAGTTCGTGGGCGAATGGGTAATCGGGTTTTGGTTCGAACCTCGGGTTTTGACCATATGGGCCCGGGGTCATTTTTTCACTTTTTGGGAAAAACTTTAGAAAACTTATTTCCATGCATTAGAATTGATTCATTTAGTATTTATTGATATAATTAAGTAACTTGTGGCTAGATACGAGCAAATTGGTGGTGGAATCAAGAGGTAAAGCGATAGTTGAGGCTTGAATTGTGTTCGTGGCATCAAGGTAAGTGTTTGGTCTAACCTTAGCTTGAGGGATTAGGAGTTGTGTCCTATTTGCTATGTATTATTTGTTGAGTACGACGTATAGGCATGGTGACGAGTATCTATACGTTGGTGTCAAACATGCCCATGAGTCTTATGTTATGATTAATGTGACTCCATTTGTATTGATCACGTTTAATGTGATTATTGCTATTATTGAGCAAGGTTTGTGGAAAGAATATTTGTATTTGAACAGTGAAGAGCGTTGGCTCAAGTTGTAAAGTAATTTGTGGAAGTATAATTGGCAATTGAACCTTATAGAGCATTGGCTCAAATGGTGAATCGAGTTGTGAAGTAAATGTGAAAAAGAGAAAAGGGTTATAATATTGTTCCCTTGCAAGAATGGTGTTGCTTTTAATATTGTTCCCTTGCCGGGATGTTGTTGCTTTTAATATTGTTCCCTTGCCGGGATATTGTTGTTCCCTTATTGCTCCCTTGTCGGGATTCTTTGTCACTGGTGTTGAATTGTATATATGGATCGGGTTGCACGCCGCAACAATATTATATGGATCGGGTTGCACGTCGCAACAATATCATATGAATCGGGTTGCACGCCGCAACAATATTATATGGATCGGTTGCACGCCGCAACAATATTACATGGATCGGGTTGCACGCCGCAATAGAAAAAATATTATATGGATCGGGTTGCACGCCGCAATAGAAAAAATATTATATGGATCGGGTTGCACGCCGCAACAGTGTTATATGATTTGGATCGGGTTGCGCGCCGCAACAATAAAGAACAAAAGTGGATATGGATTTGTTACTGTTCCCTTATTCCTTCTGCTGCGAATTTTAAATTGTTCTTGTGTTTTTCTCCTGAATGACTGTTGGTAAATGATACCCCCCCCCCCCACAACATGTCCCCTTCCCATCTTAAACTGCTAGTTATCCTTCGTTATTACTTGCTATATATATGATTTAACTGCACAGGTTTATTTGGTAGTCTCGTCCTAGCCTCGTCACTACTTCGCCGAGGTTAGGCTAGGCTTTTACCAGCACATGGGGTCGGTTGTGCTGATACTACACTCTGCACTCTTTGTGCAGATCCCAGTGCTATAGCTTTCAGACCGTAGTAAGATTGATGCTTCTTGTTCATCAGGCAACCCGAGGTAGTCCTGAAGGCGTCTGCAGGCCTTGGCGTCTCCTTCTGTCTATTATTCCTGTTTCTTTCATGTATTTTCAGAGACAGTATTGTATTATTTCTTTCAGACCTTTATTTGTAGTACTCCTAGACGGTCTGTGAAGTTGTGACACCAGTCTTGGATAGATTTGTTATGGATTGGTATTAGCAGTATTATTAAAATTTTACAATTTAGTCTTCCGCCTATCCAAATTCTGTTGTTATTTAAATGTTGGTTCTTAATTGTTATCGGATTAAAAATGGAAATAAGGTAAATAGTTCAATTGGTTGGCTTTCCTAGCTTTCACTAGTAGGCGCCATCACGACTCCCGAGAGTGGAAAATCCGGGTCGTGACAAGTTGGTATCAGAGCTCTAGGTTACATAGACCTCACAATTCACAGACAAGCTTAGTAGAGTCTGAGGGATCGGTACGAAGACGTCTGTATTTATCCCTCAAAGGCTACAGAGTTAGGAAAACTTCACATCTATTCATTCCTTATCGTGCGATATTGATTCGGCTCGAAGCATATAACTTATGTTCCTTTACATTCACTCGTGTGTAATATTACGCTCTCGGTGTCTGTTATGCGCCAGTGGTTCGTGATGCTGCAGACAGCTACGAGAGAGTCAGGGATGCTCAGACATTTTCTCAACGTGTTGTCCAGACTAGAGATACAGAGGTATTAAGAGACTATTCAGTTGTTTATATGGAGGCGCAGTGGAAGCGTGGTGGGTGTTGATTGAGGATAGTTGGCGGTATTGGAGTACCTTGTGATTTGTGTAGTATGAGCTGTGAAGGTTAGCTCTGCGGATCATCAGACGTTGTTTTCTAAGGCTTCGCGCTAAGTGGAGGAGTCCATCAGCAGCATTCAGATTGCATAGCCAGACTTGCGTCAGTTTCGGCCTGAGGTATATGTATGTGTTGTGTTGGTAGGTTCCCGAAAATTTGTATATGACTAAGGTCTGAGATCTTGCACGGTACGATGTTGGGACATTGATTGGAATTATTGCATATCGACTATCCGAAGAAATGGGTCAGCTCTGTGGTGTTGGGTCAGCATAGCGATGAAGTTGTTGGTCCTTTGAATAGGAATTATCTACTGGTATTTGTGGAAGCACTCTTGGATTGGGGACGGTATGTGTGACTCGGTTGAGTTGGGGAGGTGCAGTCCTGATGGCTTATTTGCATGCGGGCGGATCTCGGAGGGTTCTCGTGGTTTGACTACGGCTTGAGTTGGGTGTCTACTATGGGCGTAAGGAATATGTGGTACATTGTGACTTTCTCCTAAATAGGCATTAGAAATTAATGGGGTGTTGACATTGTTGGCTATCATATGTGAAGAGTGTGCATTTTGGAAAGGACCTTGAGGTTTGGTTTTGGGTGCGTGGCTGGTAGCATAGTCATTACTGGGCTTGAGGCCTTCGAGGTTCATGTTTTGTTACGCGACCAGAAACTCTATATGAGTGTTTCAGCAGAATGATAGGGTGTAAGCGTTATATCAGCCATTTAGTTTGCGTAGTGGAGTTTGAGTATGGAAGTTTTGGTATTCCTGAGGTTTTGGTCTAGATGCCCTCATATGTGGACCATTTCCTACTGGCGGATTGTGAAAAAACGTTGAGGATGAGGTAATTAATAGCATGCATGATTGATAGGTCGCTGTGGAGTTTTGGAAGGGATATTTACCTATTTGGAAATAATCAGGATTTGGATTGGGGGCTATTTGAAAACTCAATGAGAATATGTATCTTGTATCAGATCAAGGTTGAGCGCTCCCGTGAGATTGTCATTATGGTTATGTTACCGGGCAGAATGGATATTATTTGTGCCCCTAGCCTATGTATGTGCTACTCTTTTATGTTGTGTTAGGCGGTGAGGTTGTATGATTATTCCCCACGCATGTTGTAATTCTGTTCAGGCCTTATGGAGATGCGGGCAAGATAGCCCTCGTGATGTTGATTTATTCATTGCACCTTAGTTGTGCTTGTTTCTTTCATGTTCTAGCACTTTCAATTATTTTCCCACGATTTTATTTGTGCACTCTGTTGTACTTAATATCAGTATTCACATGTTTAGTGAGCCCGAGCATTTTGGCTCGATGAGTATTTGGGAGCGGGCTGCACGTCGCAGCGAATATTATGTGGGATACCCTTTCCTTGTGTTTATTTGGTGGTATCTTCCCTCTGTGGGACGACTTGATGAAAAACCTATACTTTTGTTGTCACACATGTTGTACTTGTTAGATAATTCTTCTACTTTATTTTCATTTATTTGTGCTGCATAATTGAGTTATTGCTGATTTGGTGTACGAATTATGTAGTGTAAGAATCTGTGTGGTTCCATGATGAGTTGTTAGATGGATTGCTTGTATTGGCTGAGATGAGGTTCTTAGACCTGAGTTTAGTGCTATGGTATTGGGGGGTAGGGAGTGTTTGGAAGTGAGAGGGTGTTTCTGCTAAGATTTGGGTAATGGCCCTTGGCGGGCGGGAGAGCTTCGTGACTTGTTTCATGGGCAGCTATGAGTTTCCGCATGTCTCTTTATCACGGGTAGTGTTGTGGAAGTCCGGAACAAGGTTGTATTCAATGTGAGGTATATTGCCGGCATTCAAGATGTTATTTGAGCAGCATCTGAGAGTGGTTCTTCAGACTCTACGAGATAGTCAGTTGTATGCTAAGTTTTCGAAGTGTGAGTTCTGGTTGAGTTCAGTTGCTTTCTTGGGTCATGTGGTTTGAGCAGAGGGTATTCAGGTGGATCCAAAGAAGATAGAGGTAGTCAAGAACTGGCCTCGACCCACATCAGCTACAAAGATCCGGAGTTTCTTGGGTTTGGAGGGCTATTATCGTCGGTTGTGGAGGGGTTATCATCTATTGCAGCCCACATGACCAGGTTGACCCAGAAGGGTGCCCAGTTTAGGTGGTCGGATGAGTGTGAGACGAGCTTCCAGAAGCTCAAGACAGCTTTGACTACGGCGCCAATGTTGGTTTTGCCCACAGGTTCAGGGCCATATACAGTTTATTGTGATGCATCTTGTATTGGACTTCGTGTGGTGTTGATGTAGGATGGCAAGGTCATTGCTTATGCTTCGCGTCAGGTAAAGATTCATGAGAAGAACTATCCAGCCCATGATTTGGAGTTAGCAGCCATAGGTCACGCACTGAAGATTTGGAGGCACTATTCATATGGCGTGTCATGTGAGGTGTTCGCGGATCACAAGAGTTTGCAATACTTGTTCAAGAAGAAGGAGCTAAATTTGAGGCAGAGAAGGTGGTTGGAGCTGTTAAAAGACTATGATATCACCATCTTATATCATCCGGGAAAGGCCAATATGGTGGTCGATGCTTTGAGTAGGGAGTCAGCCAGTATGGGTAGTCTTGCATATATTCCGGTCGGTGAGAGACTGCTTGCTTGGATGTTCAGGCTTTGGCCAATCAGTTCATGAGGTTGGATGTTTCTGAGCCCAGCCGAGTATTAGCTTGCATTTGCTTGCTCTTCTTTGTTGGAGCGTATCCGAGATCGGCAGTATGATGATCCCCATTTGTGCGTCCTTACACGGTGCAGCACGGAGGTGCCAAGCAGGTTACATTAGGCGATGATGGAGTTTCGAGGCTGCAGGGTCGAGTTTGTGTGCCTAATGTGGATGGGCTCCGAGAGTTGATTTTAGAGGAGGCCCATAGTTTCCAGTACTCTATTCATCCGGGCGCCGCCAAGATGTATCAGGATTGCGGCAGCATTATTGGTAGAGGAGAATGAAGAAGGACATTGTTACATATGTGGCTCGGTGTTTGAACTGTCAGCAGGTTAAGTACGAGCATCAGAGACCTGGTGGTCTGTTCCAGAAGATTGAGATTAATGAGTGGAAGTGGGAGCGTATCACTATGGACTTCGTTGTTGGACTCCCACGAACTCAGAGGAAGTTCGATGCAGTGTGGGTTATTGTTGATAGGCTGACCAAGTCAGCACATTTCATTCCTGTGGCAGTCTCCTATTCTTCCGAGAGGTTAGCTGAGATCTATATCCGGGAGATTGTTCGTCTTCATGGTATGCCCATGTCTATCATTTCGGACCGAGGTACGTAGTTTACCTCACATTTCTGGAGAGCAGTTCAGCGTGAGTTGGGCACACGGGTTGAGTTGAGCACAGCGTTTCACCCTCAGACGGACGGGCAGTCCGAGCGCACTATTCAAATTTTGGAGGATATGCTCCGGGCTTGTGTTATTGACTTTGGAGGCTCGTGGGATCAGTTTTTACCTTTAGCGGAGTTTGTGTCACGACCCGGATTTCCCACCATCGGGAGTCGTGATGGCGCCTACTGTTGGAGCTAGGCAAGCCAAACATTTAAACATTTTCGGATAACAACATAACAATAATAAAATAATGAGTCTTTAAGTAAATGCGGAAGTCTTTTAAAACATAAATAACTGAAAACCCAAAATGCGGAAGTTTAACATTCCTCTACCCAAGACTGGAGTCGCTGTCTCACGAACCACTAAAGAGTGCTACAAACAAGTCTGAATTAAAAAATACATAATGTCTGTCTCGGTACAATGAAAACAAACAGAAAATATGGAAAGGGACTTCGGCCTGCGAACGCCAGCTAGGCTACCTCGTAAGTTCCTGGACTGAAGAGGGCTCCCGATCAACTACTGTTGTGGTCCAAGAGCTGCTCCGGTACCGTAATATGTGCAAAAAGCACAGAAGTGTAGCATCAGCACAACCGACCCCATGTGCTGGCAAATGCCTGGCCTAACCCCGGCGAAGTAGTGACGAGGCTAGACAGGACTACCAAATCAACCTGTGCAGTTCAATGTATATATATGCAATAAAGGAAAGAGTACAGAAATTAAACAGTTAAGAGGGAGGGAAGCATACTATGGGGGAGTACAGTCCGGATATAAAGTCAGCAATTTAAATAAGAATCAAGGCAATAACAATAATTAATGAGAGCAGGAAAATCAGCAGTTACACGGCATCAACCTTCGTGCTTTTACTCTCATTCTCACCAAAAACAATCAAATAGAATGCACGGCATCACCCTTCGTGCTTTCCCTCACATAACTCTCATTTCATGGCACGGAATGATCCTTCGTGCAATTATAGTCAAATCAGAGCACGGAATGTCCCTTCGTGCGTATATAATCAAAACATGGCACGGAATGACCCTTCGTGCAAATATAATCAAAACATGGCACGGAATGACCCTTCGTACAAATATAGTCAAACATGGCACGGAATGACCCTTCGTGCAAATATAATCAAACATGGCACGAAATGACCCTTCGTGCATTATCACTCTTCCTCACCCAAACAACAATCACAACCAAACGGGCGAGGGAATAAACAAATAATAAGAAATGTCCCGGCAAGGAAAAACACAATTAAACAGATAAATCCCGGCAAGGGAGTAACAACAACAACTTTCACATCCCGGCAAGGGAGATAATCGATATACTAAAACCATCCCGGCAAGGGATTAATCATATCTCTTCCCATTTCTTTCATTTCTTACTCAATAGTATTTTTATTGTTCGAGCCAACGCTCCAAAGAATTTACAATTCATAACCAATCCTCAAACTCTTCACATAATGTAGAATTCATCAATTAGCATAGAAGAGTCTCGAAAATATCAGAAATACGTGCAAACAAGGACCCACGGTCATGCTAGACACCGGTGTATAGACACTCGTCACCATGCCTATACATCGTACTCGATCATTTAACATTTAGCAATTAATAACACTCTAATCCTATTCCCTCAAGCCAAAGTTAGATCAAACACTTACCTCGGTCCAAAGAATAGCAATCAACTCTCCAATACCGCCTTTCCTCTAAAATCTGACTTCGAAACAATGGTATCTAGGCATAATTAATTCAATAATATCAATTAGGGCTCAACAACATAATCCCATAGCCTAGAAATGAGTTTTCTAGCATTCTTCCAAAAATACCAAAATTCGACACCGGGCCCACATGGTCCAAACACGAGGCTCGGACCAAAACCTAGTCACCCATAACCCCACGAGTTCAAATATATAATTTGTTTTAAGATTCGACCCCAAATTGAGGTTGAATCATCCAAAATTCCCAAAACCTTAACTCTACCCAAAACCCTTAATTTCTACTTTGAATTCATGATTTAGGGCTAGGAAATTAGTGATTAGATGAAGAAATTAAGAGAGAATGGAGTTAAGAACACTTACCTAAGAAGCTATGGAGGAAAAGGCTCTTCAAAATCGTCTATGGGGTGTTAGGGAGAAGAGTTCGTGTGGAAAAATGAGGAAAATCCCGTGCTGCTACTGTTTTTAGGCTTTTAAAATAACTGGGCAAAAATGCCCTATGCGACCGCAGAAGAGGGGATGTGATCGCATAGGGTCAGGTTGGATGTGCTTTGCGATCGCAGAAGACACATTGCGATCGCATAGAGTAAAATAAAAGGGGGCTGAATTTTGTACAATGCGATCGCGGAAGCTGTAATGCGATCGCATAGAAGGGTTTCTGGGCCTTGGCAATTTTCTCTATGCGATCGCGGCCTATCCTACGCGATCGCATAGAAGGAAAAAGTGGGCAACAGACAGCAGCAAATTCTGCTGCATTTTCTAAGATCCAAACACCCCGAACCACTTCCGAAACACTCCCGAGCCCTCGGGGCTCCCAACCAAACACACACACTAACTCAACAACATCCTATGAACTTAACCACGCGATCAAATCGCTAAAATAACATCATAACGAGGAATCAAACCTCAAAATCATCATTTTTCATTTCTAACTTCATAAATTTCAAACTTTAGATAATTAGGTCCGAAATACGTCAAATGACGTCCGATTCCGACCAAACTTCACAGAAAGCGCTTAACACATATTTAAGACATGTACCGGGCGTCGGAACCAAAATACGAGCCCGATACCATAGTCTTTTAATCAATTTTTATTTTCATTTTCCTTAATAATTTCAGAAAAACAATTAAACAGAAAAATTCTTTTCCCGGGCTCTAGACCTCGGAATTCGACTCCGGGCATATGCCCGAGTCCCATATTTTTCTACGGACCCTCCGGGACCGTCAAATCACGGGTTCGGGTCCGTTTACCAAAAATGTTGACCGAAGTCAACTTTAATCATTTTAGAGCCACATTTTGAAATTTTTCACAGAATTTAACATATAATCTTTCCGGCTACGCGCCCGGACTGTGCACGCAAATTGAGGCAACTAAAGGTGAGGTTTTTAAGGCGTCGAAAGCACGGAAAAAGAGAGAAATCCGGCGTTGACCCTTTGGGTCGTCACAGTTTGCCTACAACAACAGCTACCAGTCGAGTATCAAGATGGCTCCTTGTGAGGCTTGTATGGTAGGCGGTGTCGGTCGCCTGTTGGATGGTTTGGGCCGGGAGAGGCTCGATTGTTGGGTACGGATCTAGTGCAGGATGCCTTGGACAAGGTCAGGACCATTCAAGATAGGTTTCGTACGGCTCAGTCCAAGCAAAAGAGTTATGCCGACCGTAAGGTTCGTGATTTGGCATTCATGGTCGGTGAGCGGGTATTGCTTCGGGTGTCGCCTATGAAGGGCGTGATGAGATTTGGGAAGAGGGGCAAAGCTTAGCCCTAGGTTCATTGGCCCATTTGAGATTCTTGATCGAGTGGGAGAGGTGGCCTACAAACTTGCGTTGCCGCCGAGCTTATCAGCCGTGCATCCAGTGTTTCATGTGTCCATGCTTCGGAAGTATGACGACGATCCATCCCACGTGCTAGATTTCAGCACTGTCCAGTTGGACAAGGATCTGTCCTATGAGGAGGAGTCGGTAGCTATTCTAGACCGGCAGGTTCATCAGTTGAGATCGAAGAGTTTCCCTTCTGTTCGTGTTCAGTGGCGAGGTCAGCCTGTTGAGGCATTGACCTGGGAGTCCGAGTCAGTGTATGGAATGTATAAATTAGGAAGAAGCTAAGAACGTAGGTAACATATATAAGTGTATAAAGGATAAAAGACTTTATTTATGCAAGATGAGCATGGTTCTAAATAATGGATCGTCAAGTTGGGCGAATTGTGTTATGACTTATTGTTTAGCCCATCTTAAACTAAGTACACTTTGGGCTAGGTTGGGTCATGACCCATTTATTGACTCAACCTATCTTGACCCGCCCAAATTCAACCGAACCCGCCCATTTGCCAAGCAAAGCTGCTGGCCCAAAGAGTGAGGCTAATCCGTAACATCAACTGCATAAGAATGAGGTTCGAGTTGATGAACAAGAGAAGGCCGCAATACATCTCCATCACTATTCTCCCCCCGAGCTGATTAATTAGGTTAAGGAAAATATGAGGCGAATAGGTTTATTAGTTGTAGGGTACGTATAATAGTTTCTTCTAAAGAGGGAAGCTAAAAATTAGCCTAATTTCCGGTCACTGTTTCAAAAGCCTCTTAGGAAATTAATTTGGACCGCAGGATACTTATTGAACTACTTGATCTGAACCGTCCATGGTGCAATCCAAAGCAGCTCCAGCTCTATACACTGTGACACGTGTCCCTTATCTTTAAATCTGAATACTCTACGTTTAATATTCTAGAGAAATTTTATTTTGGGTGAGACTCACCCAACAAAAGTCGTATGAGATTTGCTTTTGACAAGTGTATTTGTGGGGTCCATTCATTGATATTGGATTAATTTAAAATTAAAAAAAGAGTTAATGTACCGTGGGCCAACTAAAAGGATTAAATAAAATAAAAATAAGATAAAGTGGACTGTGGGTCCCACGCAAAACCACAAACATCATGTTAAATGAATTGAAGAGTTCTCCTTTCTCGTTCTTACCACCTGAAACAATACCACCACAACACACCATCTTAAATAGATTCTAGACATTGAAGCTCTTGTACACTTGAAATTAGTAGTACCAAAATACAAAATTTACTTGTCATATTAGTGTAATATCCTGCAGTAAATTATTTAAGAACACCCCTAAAAAGAGTACAAAAGCATATTTAAATATATTTACACAAAATAGAGGGTCCTATTATGCCTCAATTGATGCCAAACATTGGTTATTGTTTGTAGGGGTGTTCAAAACCGAACCGAAATCGAAAATCGAACCGAAACCGAAACCGAAGCTTAATGGCTTATTGGTATCGGGTTAACAGTTTAACGGACGGGGAACAGATTGAAATTTTTTTATTAACGGCTTATCGGTTTGGGGGTGGATTATTCAATTTTCTTAACGGATAATCCGTTAACCCGTTAAGAATATATATATACATATAAAATTTATTTTTATCCATATAATAAATTAATATATATATACATATACATATATAATATATATATATATATATATATATATATATACATATACATATATAATATATATATATATATATATATATATATATATGTAATAATCAAAAACCCTTTCTTCCACTTTTAGTACTCTATCTCTATTCTCTATTACTAATTTACTACTCCCTCCGTTCCAATTTATGTGAACCTGTTTGACTGGGCACAGAGTTTAAGAAAAAATGAAGACTTTTAGAATTTGTGGTCCTAAACAAGTAAAAACGGACCCAGAGTATTTGTGTGGTTATAAAAGCTTCTGATTAAGGGTAGAATTGTAAGTTTAAGCTAAATTGTTACCAGATTTAGAAAGCGGTCATTCTTTCTGGAACAAATCAAATAAGAAATAGGTTCACATAAACTGGAACGCAGAGAGTATTAGACAAATTTTAATTGCTTGCTTCATGCATTCTTTTCAATCCTATCAAACCAAAAACAATTTACTTGATTGCTTCACGTATTCTTACCACCTCCAGTAGGTGCAGTGGAAGTACCAAAACTTAAAAAACAAGAGATAGTTTAACGAGTAGAATCTGATGTTAAATTGGGTTTAACACATACATCTGCAGGTTTGCTTGCATGTAAAAAAAAAAACGTCAGTTCGCACATATTTCGGCAGGTGATCTTGTATTGTTTAGAAATTAGAGCGACAACTAAAGAAAATTGGAGCATTTATAAAACAAGAGCAAGAAATCTCATTCATTGACCAACATCAGCATACACTTGAAGCACGACAAAGAAAACTTTGGACCCTCGCTAAATTTGGTAAATTGCGTCATGTGCAATATAGATTGAATTAGGCCGATAACGCGTCCGATAAGAGTTAAACCGATACCAATCCACCCGATATCTTATCGGGTGGCTAGCGGATTAATATATCTAAAAGCCGACAACCGATAAGCCAAACCGTTAAGAGTAAATAACCGCTCAATCCGCCGATAAGCAGCTCTAATTGTTTGAGCTTGGTTTTGACTGCAAAATGTTGTCTGCAAGCTTGATTCTTGAGTCAACAATTTGGTGAAAGTATTATTTGAATCTCCATATAGATGCATATTTGAAATTGGAAGGAAAATACATATTAAAATTATTAGTAGATGAAAGAAAGTGCAAAAACCATTAACAAAAAATATGTAACTTGACAAGTATAGAGATTAAACCTCAAAACATAATCGCATGGACGCATGTCAACAAAAGCAAATCCTTCTTAGAACACAAAACTAGAAAATAAACTTGCAACGAATTTTTTTCAAAAGTAGACCAGTTATAGATACTGAAAAACTAAGTCCTTGATAAGATACCTAAATAAGGAGACTAAAAGATGCTTCCTTTTAGTCTTTAAAGTGGTGATCTTTTATGAAACGTTGACCATTCTAATAGTGTTGTTCATTGTTTTGATGTGGTCGATTTTGTGTTTTCATAACTTGCTTTGAGATGCTGAATGTTTTCTTCTCGTGTTTCTTTCAGAGCCTCTTGTAGAAGGTTATGACTATTTGTGGTATTTTTTTACTACCATTGCCTTCGAGTGCTTGGCCGCTGCCTTCCTGCTGTTAGGGGGTACTCATCATCCGTATATTTTTGTCATCGGGATTTGCCCGGGTTGTGGCTTTTTACTTCATAACAATTGATAGCATTCATGGCAGCTCAACATCATTAAAGGAGAAGGATGAAGCTTTGGAAGCTCCAAGAAGGCCCATGACAAGGTCTCAAACAAAGAGATTTCAAGACAAGCTTAATGGGCTTCAATTGGCAATTAAAAAGTGTTTTATAATAGAAGAAAAGCTCCAGCACAAGGGGGATCTTTGGGCCAAGTCTTACAACTATTTTGAGGCCAAAATTAAAGTCCAAGAGGAGATGGAATGAGGCCCAAATATGCCCCAAAAGAGAGGAATTTTCAGCAGCCCAAATAAGCCCAAAAATAGTTTCTAGAATATATATTTAATAGTTGTTTTAATCTATGTTGACTTGCATTGGCCTATATGTATGTTGACTACATTGGTCTTAGTGTGGGTAGTCTTCTATGCTTCTAGGGAATATAATTCTCATTTCTTGAAGTCTTGACTAGCTCCTTCTTTACTACTGTATAAAGGGGTGCTTGTCTTCCATTGTAGAGATCATTGAAGATTAATATTATTATTGTGAGTTCTTTTGAACCTTTGTGAACTTTACTTTGAAGATTTATCTTGCAACCCTAACTAGTTCATAGCTTAAGGTAGTAAGATAATTCTCTTTCTTGTGATATCTTGGTTTCTTTTGATATTCTTCAAAGGCGACTAGTTTCTTTTATTAGTTGTTGTCGTAAGTTATTCAAACTAGAAGTCAAGATCCGAATCTAGTTCTTGATTAGCTTATCTCTAGTGAAGGCAATTGGTTTCATAACCAACTTGTTGTCATTAGGATCTTGTCAAAATCTAGATTAACATAATCTCGGGGTTCTTGGACCTTTTCTCGAATTTCGACATATCTAGTTTATTTTTCTTGCTCCGCTTGCATTTCTTTACTACTTTCGCATTTCATCAACTTATTTTCTTCAAGTTCTTGGATCTCCCAACCTTTGTGTTATCAAGTGGTATCAGAGCGGTTGTATCAAGATTCCGTTCTTGATAAATCTTGGGGATTTCTTGAACAAAGGAGCAAAAAAAAATACGAAAAAAAAAAGGAGAAACATATTTGCTCTTCAAGAAATCAGGTTTTTATTTGTGTTTGTTTCCAAAATCAAGGAAGGAAACAAGAAGAGGGGATCCTAATACTTTGATCTTGTTCAAAAAAAATCCTTTTCTTTGTTCGAGGTTTGTTTCAACTAAATCCTACTCTTTCTAGGATTGGTTCTTCAATTTCTTTAGTGCCCCAAATTTCGTTGTTTTACTACTAAGGGCTTTGATACGAGTTGGGTTTAATTATAAATCTACAAGGTATTTTCCAAAGGTTAATTGAGGGGAAAAGGAAAGAGTGGGTGAGAACAATTGAGGGAAAGAGCCAAAGTTTGAGTGATAACTATTATTATTATTATTATTTTAAAAAGATGTCTCATACAGGTGCTAGTGATGATGAACAGGGGGCTCTCCAAGAAGCCGAAATCCGAGCAAGAAATGATTTCACTCTACAAGCTATGCATCAACAATTCGAGAGATGGAACTTGCAATTCCAAGAGATAAGGGATACTATTGCCGAACAAAATGAGACAATAGCTGCACTTAGGAGGGGAAATCAACCTAATGTACAACCTCGAAATAATCCTAGGCCTCTTAATAGAAGAAATGTACCCCATGCCCCCATTGTAAATCAAGAAAACCCTATAGATGATTTTGTTGATGATCTTGATGTAAATCTAGATAGGGTGGGAAGAGATAGGAGGGGACAATGAGGTAGAGTAGAAGATGATAATATTAGCAGCATAAAAATGAAGATGCCATCTTTCAAGGGCACAAGAGACCCAGACTTGTACCTTGACTGGGAGCGGAAAGTTGAGGCCATCTTTGACTGTCACCACTACTCTGAAGGTAAGAAGGTTAAGCTTGCTGTTGTTGAATTTTCTGATTATGCTTCTATTTGGTGGAAAAAGCTTACAAGAGACGGACAACAAGATGGAGAACCACCCATTGCTACTTGGACCGAAATGAAGAGAGTCATGAGGAAGAGGTTTGTGCCTTCCCACTTTCAAAGAGACCTACAACTGCGTCTTCAAACCTTGAAGCAAGGAACCATGACTGTTGATGAATACTTTAAAGCTATGGATATGGCTATGATCCAAGCTAATTGTATGGAAGAAAAAGAGGCCACTATGGCTAGATTTCTTAATGGTTTAAATAGAGAAATAGCTGATGTAGTAGAGATACAACAATATGTAACTATAGATGAATTAGTAGATTTGCCTGTAAAAATAGAAAAGCAAAATAAAAGAAGGCAGCAAGCTAGCTCATGGAGAAGTCGGCCAAACACCAATCCAAGAAGCCATGGCCAAAACAAGAAGTGATTTCTAGACCTCAAGAAGACAAGGGGAAAGGTAAAGTTGATTAGAAAGAGGAAAGTAAAGCTTTCAATTCTAGATCCTCTAAACCTTCTAGTTCCATTCAATGTCATAAATGTCATGGAAGAGGCCATATGATGCATGAATGTCCAAATAGAAGAAATATTCTGTTGAGAGAAGATGGAGGATATGAGAGTGAAAAAAGTGAGGAAGAAGAGAGATGAGTAAGTGAAGATGATGTAGAACTTCCTAATGATGGTTTGGTTGGGGTAATTAGGAGGACTATAGATGGAGAATATAAGGGAGAAAAAAGTGAGGAAGAGGAAGAAGAGGAAGGTGTGAGTGAAGATGATGTAGAGTTACCTTTCAATGATGGTTTGGTTGGGGTAGTTAGGAGGATTATGACTATTAATTTAGGAATCAGTAGTGAAGAACAAAGAGAGAATATATTTCATACTAGGTGTGGAATAAAGGGGAAAACTTGTTCTATGATTATTGATAGTGGTAGTTGTGCTAATGTGGTGAGTTCACACTTGGTGAACATGTTAGAACTTGCATGCATGAAACACCCTAAGCCCTATAGACTCCAATGGTTGAATGATAGTGGTGAACTGAAAGTCAACAAACAATGCATGATTTCCTTCAATGTTGGTAGGTATATGGATGATGTTCTTTGTGATGTGGTTCCTATGCAAGCTTGTCACATCTTGTTAGGTCGTCCGTGGCAATATGATAGGAATGTTTTTCATGAGGGAAGAAAGAATAGATATTCTCTTGAGCTTAATGGAAAGAAGTATACTCTTGCACCTTTAAGTCCTTCTCAAGTGTTTGAGGATCAAAAGAGATTGAGAGAAATAATGGGAAAACAAAGGGGAGGAAAAAAAATATGAGCTTGAGGGAAAAGAAAAGAAAGAAGGCCAAGAGGTAGAAAAAAAGAGAGATGGCCAAGAGAGAGAGAGAGAGGGCAGCAACTTGGGCAAAGTGGTAAAAGAGGGTTTGAGTGATAAAAAGGAAAGTTTTGGTGAGCGGAAAGAGGCAGAGAAAAAGAAAAAGGAGAGTTTGTACATAAAAGCCAAAGAGTGTTTGAATGCAAGGAAAGAGGGGTTGCCCATTATACTACTTACTTACAAAGAAGTTTTGATTAATTCTGAATCACTAACTTCTTCTTTGCCAAGTAGTGTTTCTTCTCTTTTGCAGGATTTTGATGATATCTTCCCTGAGGATATCCCTAAAGGTCTACCACCTTTGCGTGGCATTGAGCACCAAATTGACTTTGTGCCTGGAGCACAAATTCCAAATAGGCCTGCTTACAGGAGTAATCCAGAAGAGACAAAAGAGCTTCAAAGGCAAGTTGAGGTGTTGCTTGAGAAAGGTTTTGTGAGAGAAAACATGAGCCCTTGCTCCGTTCCCGTCCTATTGGTACCCAAAAAGGATAGAACTTGGAGGATGTGCGTGGATTGTAGAGCAATCAACAAGATAACGGTAAAGTATCGCCATCCTATTCCTCGTCTTGATGACATGTTGGATCAATTGCATGGATCCAAAATCTTTTCTAAAATTGATCTAAAAAGTGGTTACCATCAGATTCGAATGAATCCTGGAGATGAATGGAAAACTGCTTTTAAGACCAAATATGGGCTTTATGAGTGGTTAGTTATGCCTTTTGGCTTGACTAATGCACCCAGCACTTTCATGAGATTGATGAATCATATTTTTAAGGATTTTCATGGGAAATTTGTGGTAGTTTATTTTGATGATATCTTGATTTATTCTAAAAATCTAGATGAGCATGTGGAACACTTAAAACAAGTTTTTGAAGTTCTCAGAAAGCAACACTTGTTTGCTAATCTTAAAAAGTGTAGTTTTTGTGTGGATCGTGTGGTATTCTTGGGTTTTGTGGTTAGTTCTAAGGGAGTTGAAGTTGATGAAGAGAAAATCAAGGCAATCAAACAGTGGCCTAAACCTAACAGTGTAACCGAAGTTAGGAGTTTTCACGGGCTTGCTAGTTTTTATAGGAGATTCGTTAGAGACTTTAGCACCATTGCTGCTCCTTTAACTGAAGTTGTTAAGAAAGATAAGGGTTTTTCATGGGGAAAAGAACAAGATAATTCTTTTAACTTGTTGAAAGAAAAATTGTGCTCTGCTCCTCTTTTGCAATTACCCGATTTTTCTAAATCTTTTGAGGTTGAATGTGATGCCTCTGGAAAAGGAATAGGTGCTGTTTTGATGCAAGACTCGAAGCCCATTGCATACTTTAGTGAAAAGTTGAGTGGAACTACACTGAACTACTCAACTTATGACAAAGAGCTATATGCTTTGGTAAGGGCTTTAGCTACATGGCAATATTATTTGTGGCCAAGAGAGTTTGTGGTTAAGACTGATCATGAATCCTTGAGATATTTGAAAAGCCAAGGTAAGCTTAATCGGCGCCATGCAAAATGGGTTGAATTCATTGAAACTTTCCCATATGTGATTGCTTACAAGCAAGGAAAAGAGAATGTGGTTGCTGATGCACTTTCAAGAAGGTATGTCTTGGTTTCTTCTCTTACTTCTAAATTGATGGGTTTTGATCAAATCAAGGAACTTTATTCTAATGATTCTGATTTTGGCAAGGCTTTTGCAGAATGTAAGTTGGGTCCTTATGAGAGGTTCAATCTTCAAGAT
>NW_017671615.1:167141-170131 GCF_001879085.1 Nicotiana attenuata
ACTACTCTGAAGGTAAGAAGGTTAAGCTTGCTGTTGTTGAATTTTCTGATTATGCTTCTATTTGGTGGAAAAAGCTTACAAGAGACAGACAACAAGATGGAGAACCACCCATTGCTACTTGGACCGAGATGAAGAGAGTCATGAGGAAGAGGTTTGTGCCATCCCACTTTCAAAGAGACCTATAACTGCGTCTTCAAACCTTGAAGCAAGGAACCATGACCTTTGATGAATACTTTAAAGCTATGGATATGGCTATGATCCAAGCTAATTGTATGGAAGAAGAAGAGGCCACTATGGCTAGATTTCTTAATGGTTTAAATAGAGAAATAGCTGATGTAGTAGAGATACAACAATATGTAACTATAGATGAGGGTTTGAGTGATAAAAAGGAAAGTTTTGGTGAGCGGAAAGAGGCAGAGAAAAAGAAAAAGGAGAGTTTGTACATAAAAGCCAAAGAGTGTTTGAATGCAAGGAAAGAGGGGTTGCCCATTATACTACTTACAAAGAAGTTTTGATTAATTCTGAATCACTAACTTCTTCTTTGCCAAGTAGTGTTTCTTCTCTTTTGCAGGATTTTGATGATATCTTCCCTGAGGATATCCCTAAAGGTCTACCACCTTTGCGTGGCATTGAGCACCAAATTGACTTTGTGCCTGGAGCACAAATTCCAAATAGGCCTGCTTATAGGAGTAATCCAGAAGAGACAAAAGAGCTTCAAAGGCAAGTTGAGGAGTTGCTTGAGAAAGGTTTTGTGAGAGAAAGCATGAGCCCTTGCTCCGCTCCCGTCCTATTGGTACCCAAAAAGGATGGAACTTGGAGGATGTGCGTGGATTGTAGAGCAATCAACAAGATAACGGTAAAGTATCGCCATCCTATTCTTCGTCTTGATGACATGTTGGATCAATTGCATGGATCCAAAATCTTTTCTAAAATTGATCTAAAAAGTGGTTACCATCAGATTCGAATGAATCCTGGAGATGAATGGAAAACTGCTTTTAAGACCAAATATGGGCTTTATGAGTGGTTAGTTATGCCTTTTGGCTTGACTAATGCACCCAGCACTTTCATGAGATTGATGAATCATATTTTTAAGGATTTTCATGGGAAATTTGTGGTAGTTTATTTTGATGATATCTTGATTTATTCTAAAAATCTAGATGAGCATGTGGAACACTTAAAACAAGTTTTTGAAGTTCTCAGAAAGCAACACTTGTTTGCTAATCTTAAAAAGTGTACTTTTTGTGTGGATCGTGTGGTATTCTTGGGTTTTGTGGTTAGTTCTAAGGGAGTTGAAGTTGATGAAGAGAAAATCAAGGCAATCAAAGAGTGACCTAAACCTAACAGTGTAACCGAAGTTAGGAGTTTTCACGGGCTTGCTAGTTTTTATAGGAGATTCGTTAGAGACTTTAGCACCATTGTTGCTCCTTTAACTGAAGTTGTTAAGAAAGATAAGGGTTTTTCATGGGGAAAAGAACAAGATAATGCTTTTAACTTGTTGAAAGAAAAATTGTGCTCTGCTCTTCTTTTGCAATTACCCGATTTTTCTAAATCTTTTGAGGTTGAATGTGATGCCTCTGGAAAAGGAATAGGTGCTGTTTTGATGCAAGACTCGAAGCCCATTGCATACTTTAGTGAAAAGCTGAGTGGAACTACACTGAACTACTCAACTTATGACAAAGAGCTATATGCTTTGGTAAGGGCTTTAGCTACATGGCAACATTATTTGTGGCCAAGAGAGTTTGTGGTTAAGATTGATCATGAATCCTTGAGATATTTGAAAAGCCAAGGTAAGCTTAATCGGCGCCATGCAAAATGGGTTGAATTCATTGAAACTTTCCCATATGTGATTGCTTACAAGCAAGGAAAAGAGAATGTGGTTGCTGATGCACTTTCAAGAAGGTATGTCTTGGTTTCTTCTCTTACTTCTAAATTGATGGGTTTTGATCAAATCAAGGAACTTTATTCTAATGATTCTGATTTTGGCAAGGCTTTTGCAGAATGGAAGTTGGGTCCTTATNACGAGGTAGAGTAGAAGATGATAATATTAGCAGCATAAAAAATGAAGATGCCATCTTTCAAGGGCACAAGAGACCCAGACTTGTACCTTGACTGGGAGCGGAAAGTTGAGGCCATCTTTGACTGTCACCACTACTCTGAAGGTAAGAAGGTTAAGCTTGCTGTTGTTGAATTTTCTGATTATGCTTCTATTTGGTGGAAAAAGCTTACAAGAGACAGACAACAATTCGGAGAACCACCCATTGCTACTTGGACCGAGATGAAAAGAGTCATGAGGAAGAGGTTTGTGCCTTCCCACTTTCAAAGAGACCTACAACTGCGTCTTCAAAACTTGAAGCAAGGAACCATGACTGTTGATGAATACTTTAAAGCTATGGATATGGCTATGATCCAAGCTAATTGTATGGAAGAAGAAGAGGCCACTATGGCTAGATTTCTTAATGGTTTAAATAGAGAAATAGCTGATGTAGTAGAGATACAACAATATGTAACTACAGATGAATTAGTAGATTTGGCTGTAAAAATAGAAAAGCAAAATAAAAGAAGGCAGCAAGCTAGCTCATGGAGAAGTCGGCCAAACACCAATTCCAAGAAGCCATGGCCAAAAAAAGAAGTGATTTCTAGACCTCAAGAAGACAAGGGGAAAGGTAAAGTTGATGAGAAAGAGGGAAGTAAAACTTTCAATTCTAAATCCTCTAAACCTTCTAGTTCCATTCAATGTCATAAATGTCATGGAAGAGGCCATATGATGCATGAATGTCCAAATAGAAGAAATATTCTGTTGAGAGAAGATGGAGGATATGAGAGTGAAAAAAGTGAGGAAGAAGAGAGAGGAGTAAGTGAAGATGATGTAGAACTTCCTAATGATGGTTTGGTTGGGGTAATTAGGAGGACTATAGATGGAGAATATGAGGGAGAAAAAAGTGAGGAAGAGGAAGAAGAGGAAGGTGTGAGTGAAGATGATGTAGAGTTAC
>NW_017671615.1:172041-190488 GCF_001879085.1 Nicotiana attenuata
ATATGCTTTCGGTAAGGGCTTTAGCTACATGGCAATATTATTTGTGGCCAAGAGAGTTTGTGGTTAAGACTGATCATGAATCCTTGAGATATTTGAAAAGCCAAGGTAAGCTTAATCGGCACCATGCAAAATGGGTTGAATTCATTGAAACTTTCCCATATGTGATTGCTTACAAGCAAGGAAAAGAGAATGTGGTTGCTGATGCACTTTCAAGAAGGTATGTCTTGGTTTCTTCTCTTACTTCTAAATTGATGGGTTTTGATCAAATCAAGGAACTTTATTCTAATGATTCTGATTTTGGCAAGGCTTTTGCAGAATGTAAGTTGGGTCCTTATGAGAGGTTCAATCTTCAAGAGGGGTTCCTTTTTAAGGAAAATAAATTGTGTATTCCTAATTGCTCGTTGCGTGAATTGTTTGTTAGGGAAGCACATTGTGGTGGACTCATGGGACACTTTGGAGTGCCCAAAACTTTGGATATACTTGCTGAACATTTTTTTTTGGCCTGGCATGCGAAAGGATGTTGAAAAAGTGTGCTCTCAATGTCTTGAATGTAAACAAGACAAATCAAAAGTGTTACCACATGGCCTTTATACTCTTTTACCTGTCCCTACTTCTCCTTGGATTGATATTTCTATGGATTTTGTGTTAGGACTTCCTAGAACTAAGTATGGTAAGGATAGTATATTTGTGGTGGTAGATAGGTTTTCAAAAATGGCTCGTTTTATTCCATGCTTGAAGACTAATGATGCGTTACATGTAGCTGATTTATTTGTGAAGGAAGTGGTTAAATTACATGGCATACCTAAAACTATCGTTAGTGATAAGGATGCTAAATTTTTAAGTCACTTTTGGAGAGTTCTTTGGGCGAAGTTGGGAACTAAATTGCTATTTTCTACATCTTGTCACCCACAAACTGATGGGCAAACTGAAGTAGTTAATAGGACCTATGTTGAGAGCTGTTTTAAAAGGAAATTAACTTCTTGGGAAGAACATTTGCCCATGGTAGAGTTTGCCTATAATAGAACTATCCACTCTTCTACTGGTAAGTCTCCTTTTGAAGATGTTTATGGATTCAATCCCCTCACTCCCCTTGATTTGTTACCTTTGCCTACTAATGACATTGTCAATCTTGATGGTAGAAATAAGGCTAAAATGATGAAGAAGATTCATGAACATACAAGGCTTGCAATTGAACAGAAGAATGAACAAACTGCCTTAAGAAGAAATAAGGGGCAAAAATCTGTCATTTTTAAACCTGGAGATTTAGTTTGGGTACATTTTAGGAAGGAAAGATTTCCTGCCAAACGAAGATCCAAATTAGATCCAAGAGGAGATGGGCCATTTGAAGTCCTTGAAAGGATTGGAGACAATGCTTACAAACTTGACCTTCCTAGTGAATATCAAGTTAGTGCTACCTTCAATGTTTCTGGTCTTTCCTTGTTTGATGTAGGCTCAAATTCGAGGGCGAATTCTCTTCAAGAAGAGGGGAATGATAGCATTCATGGCAGCTCAACATCATTAAAGGAGAAGGATGAAGCTTTGGAAGCTCCAAGAAGGCCCATGACAAGGTCTCAAACAAAGAAATTTCAAGACAAGCTTAATGGGCTTCAATTGGCAATTAAAAAGTGTTTTATAATAGAAGAAGAGTTCCAGCATAAGGGGGATCTTTGGGCCAAGTCTTACAACTATTTTGAGGCCAAAATTAAAGTCCAAGAGGAGATGGAATGATGCCCAAATATGCCCCAAAAGAGAGAAATTTTCAGCAGCCCAAATAAGCCCAAAAATAGTTTCTAGAATATATATTTAATAGTTGTTTTAATCTATGTTGACTTGCATTGGCCTATATGTATGTTGACTACATTGGTCTTAGTGTGGGTAGTCTTCTATGCTTCTAGGGAATATAATTCTCATTTATTGAAGTCTTGACTAGCTCCTTCTTTACTACTGTATAAAGGGGTGCTTGTCTTCCATTGTAGAGATCATTGAAGATTAATATTATTATTGTGAGTTCTTTTGATTTGTGAACTTTACTTTGAAGATTTATCTTGCAACCCTAACTAGTTCATAGCTTAAGGTAGTAAGATAATTCTCTTTCTTGTGATATCTTGGTTTCTTTTGATATTCTTCGAAGGCGACTAGTTTCTTTTACTAGTTGTTGTCGTAAGTTATTCAAACTAGAAGTCAAGATCCGAATCTAGTTCTTGATTAGCTTATCTCTAGTGAAGGCAATTGGTTTCATAACCAACTTGTTGTCATTAGGATCTTGTCAAAATCTAGATTAACATAATCTCGGGGTTCTTGGACCTTTCCTCGAATTTCGACATATCTAGTTTATTTTTCTTGCTCCGCTTGCATTTCTTTACTACTTTCGCATTTCATCAACTTATTTTCTTCAAGTTCTTGGATCTCCCAACCTTTGTGTTATCAACAATGTGCTGCACTCTGTTGTTTATTGGCATCGCGACATGCCTTTCCGTTAATTGGTGCCAAGGCTAAATTTATGGTCGAGGTCATTCCTCTGATAACTGCAGCAGCCTTGCGTCACCTTTTGGATTTCAATTATGGGTATCCTGCCCTACTGCTAGGCTGCACCGATATTTCTATGCCTATGTGCACTTCTTGCGCGTAGCATATGATATTAAGGGAATAGATGTAATGTTGGGATTAGTAATGCAGGTTCTTGCTTACATGTTGAACGTAGAATTATTAGTTAGAGCTTTAGTTTTGAGCTTCTGCTTTGGTATATGTTTCTATAGATACGTGACATATTGTGCTCCTGTACTTCCTGTTCATGATAAAAAGGAGTTGGAGCAGCTGCCATGCTGATATGAGTTATTTTCTCTCTTTCTTTTTGTGATGAGTCTTTGGTTCACACACATTTGTTCTAGCTTAATTATCTTGTGCCCTTATCGCTATATTAGCTGTACAACAATGGGGAAAAGGAAAAACATTTAGGAACAGTTTCCAACAGGATGAGTGCCCAGCATTTTTATTAATAGAAGACCGGGTAGTATGGGGCAAAATGAGTTGACTGAAGAAAACCGCATGGGCTTAAGACTCAAATGGTAGAAATACAAGGCCAAAATTTCACACAATGGTCAGTTTTCGGACTGTTCAATCAAAAATAGCCAGCGTTTACCAAGTCAATGAAAAATAGTCATTATTTTGCTGCAATAGAGACCGGTCCAGCATATTATACTGGAGTTCGGTGCACTTGTGTATGAACTCCAGCATATTATGCTGGACCGGTATACTTTGCTGGCTCCAGTATAATATACTGGAGCACTGGTGCTCCAAACTCCAGTATATTATACTGGACCATTATACTTGCTGGAACTCCAGTATATTATGCTGGAGTTCCAGCATATTATCCTAGAACTCCAGTATAATATGCTGGAGTTCAAGTATACTTATGCTGGAACTCCAGCATAATATACTGGAGTATTTTCCGGGTTTTGAACAGTGTTTTCGCTCAGATTTATCTTTACATAAAAAGTGGCTAAATTTCGATTACTTTTAAAATTGGGCTATTTTTGAACGACCAGTTGTAAATCTGGCTATTAAAAATCACCCAAATACAAGAGCAGCTAAACTCGGAATGGACGAAAAACCCATCTTTGGAAAATGACGTTATATAGCCGCTCTCACAATAATATATTTTTTCGGCTACTGGATATAAATAGTTTTTGGCGCGGTTAAAATTCAGAAAAGCCCTTGAGGTATAGAGGTTGATATTGTGGTAATACGAGCCATTGTAAGTGTGATGTATTAGAAAAATTTAGCTTTATTAGGGAAACTTTATAAAAGGACCACATTTTTCAATTTGGGTATGAGGGGTCTAATCCTGTTGACAATGTTCTTAATATGAATATTATACGTATTTGTATTGCATAGACTAATAGGCTAGAACCGAGTGATGCTTTCTGGGTTTAGAATTTTTGGGATTAAAGTCATTCTATTAATTTTCTCAGGAATCTTTGCGGGAAAATAACTACTGTATAGCTGCTCTCAAAATAATAACTAAAAAAGTGTATTTATTTGTATATATATACATTATGTATGTTATATACAAAATCATATAAATTTTATACGCTTTTTCGACTACCAAATGCAAATAATATCTGCGTGCTAAAAATGAAAAAAGCCCATACATCAATATTAATTGAAAAAAAAATACCCCTTTCTTTAAACCAACTAGTAGAATTTGACAAGTGCTTAGGCTTCCCAATCAATCTATACTATATATTAAAAGCACGAAGGCCCTTAATGTAATGTCGTTCGTCTTTTTTACCCTTTTAAAATAGAGTTCATATTGGACAAAATAGTTATTTAATTAGTTTCTAATTTTTGGGAATAGTTATTTAATTTTTTCCCTAAAATTTAGGACTTTAAGGGTGTGTTTGGTATGAAGGAAAATATTTTTCGGAAAATGTTTTTCAATTTTTTCATGTTTGGTTGGCTTAAATATTTTGAAAAATATTTTCCTCATGAACTCATTTTACTCCAATTGGAGGAAAATATTTTTCAAAACTCCTTCTCAACCTTCCCCACCCTATTCCTTGTCCCTACCAATCAACCCCCACACCTCACCCCACCTACCCCACCCCCATCCTAAATAAAATATTATTAATAGTACTTTCTTTTTATGTTATAAATAGATTTTTTTTTTTGCATTTCAACATATGAGTATTTTTTTTAACATGATATAAAAAGTATTTTTTTTCATTTCAACAAAAAAGTACCTTCTTTTTATAGAAAAAGTATCTTCTTTCATTTCAACAAAAAAAATATTTGCTTTTCATGATGTAAAAAAAGTATCATTTCAATAAATGAGTATTTTCTTTTCATGATGTACAAAAAAGTATTTCCTTTTATTTTAATAAAATGCGTACTTTATTTTCATGTTGTAGAAAAATACTTTCTTTTTCAATAAAAAAAGTATTTTTTTTTAGTTATGGAGCACAAATTTTAACGTTATTTTCGCGTAAAAAAGTAAAGCGTCACATTAGTTTCTTTAGATTTGTGTGAATTTTTAGATAAATAATTAAATTCCTTGAAGAAAATAGAGTCCTGAAAAATGGGTATTTGGGGGGAGGGGGTGCGAGCAAAGAAACATGGGGACTTGGGGGAGGGGGGAGCGGGGGGGTGGTGGGTTGCGCAGAAGCGGGGCGGGCGTGGAGGTAGGGATTCTGAGACTACGGAGTTGGGAGGGGGGTTTAGGAGAAGTAAGCTATTAAAAAAATATTTTTCCTAAAAATATATTTTTTGCTCTCTAACCAAACACTAGAAAATATTTTTCAGAAAGTTTTTCACTCACCAACCACATAAGGGAATCTTGAAGGTTTCGCCGACGAAGGGAATCATGAGGTTCGGGAAGAAAGGCAAGTTGAGCCCAAGGTTTATAGGCCCATTTGAGGAGTTGAGAGGAGTTGGGGAGGTTGCTTACGAGCTTGCTTTGCCTCATAGTGTATCAGGAGTTCATCCGATTTTCTATGTATCTATGCACCAGAGGTATCATGCTGACATGTCACATGTGTTAGACTTCAGCATAGTTCAGCTAGATGAGAGCTTGGGTTATGGAAAGGAACCAGTTGCCATTGTTGATAGGCAGGTTCACCAGTTGAGGTCCAAGAAGATTTATGCGCTAGAAGTTCAGTGAAGGGGACAACCAGTCGAGGAAGCGACTTGGGAGGCCGAGGAAGACATGCGGAGTAGATATCCACACTTATTCAGCACTCCACGTATGATTCTAAACCTGTTTGAGGACGAACGTTTGTTTAAGAGGTGGAGAATGTAATGACCCAACCGGTCGTTTTGCTTTCTAGAACCCTGTTCCCCTAAACAAAACTTTTCGTATGTGCTTTTACTGTTCTATGACTTGCGGGGATGGTTAGTTCAGGAATTAGAAGGGTTCTGGTTGAAATCAAAATACTTGGATCCTTAGTTTGGCTCTAAATGCCAAGTTTTACTTCGGTCAACGTTTTGAGTAAACGATCTCGGAATCGAGATTTGACGGTTCCAATAGATTCGTATGATGATTTTAGACTTGGACATATGTTCGGATCGGATTTTGGGAGCGTTTCAGCACTTAATAGTGAAAGTTGACTAGTTTCGGATTTTTCAGCACCAAATTGAGGCTTTAACGTGAAATTGTGAAGGGGAAGTGAACTTTGAGACAAAGTAAGTGTGACGACCCAAAGGGTCATCACCTGTTTTCTCTTTCATTCCATACTTCCGAGGCTTTGAAAACCTCACTTTTGCTTGCCTCGATTTGCGTGCGCAGTCCGGACGCGTAGCCGGAAAGCTTAAATATGAATTCTGTATAAAAATTGATGAATTTTGATATTAATATGATTAAAGTTGACTTTGGTCAACATTTTGAGTAAACGGACCCGGACCCGTGATTTGACTATCCCGGAGGGTGCGTAGAAAAATATGAGACTCAGGCATATGCCCGGAGTCGAATTCTGAGGTCGAGAACCCGAGAAATGAATTTTTCTGTGAAATTGTTTTTCAGAAATTAATATGGAAATTTGAAAAGGAAATTGATTAGAACGTGTTGGTATCGGGCCCGTATTTTGGTTCCGGCGCCTAGTACAGGTCTTATATGTGGTTTAAGCGCTTTCTGTGAAATTTGGTTGAAATCGGACGTCATTTAACGTGTTTCGGACCTAAATATCTAAAAATGAAAGTTTATGAAGTTTGATGAAAAAGTGATGATTTTGAGGTTTAATTCCTCGTTTTTGATGTATTGTTGGCGATTTGATCGCATGGTTAAGTTCGTAGGATGTTGTTGAGTTAGTGCATGTGATTGGTTAGGAGCCCCGAGGGCTCGGGAGTGATTCGGAGGTGGTTCGGGGTGTTTTGAACTTAGTAAAAAGTTGCAAAAAATCTGGTGTTTGTGCACAGGGATTTCCTTCTTCGCTTTCGCACTCGTCCCCTCGCGTTCGCGTAGCTCTGTGTCTTCCTCCTTTGCGTTCGCGTCTTGAACCTCGCGAACGCGTAAGCCAAATTCAGGGCCCCAGTAATTCCTTCTTCGTGTTCGCATTCCACAGTTCGCAAACGCGTAGCTTTGCCATTTCCCTAATCGCGTTCGCGTGGTCCTTCACGCGTTCGCGTATAACAAAGTCTTGGACCCCCAGCCCATTCTTCTACGCGATCGCGGCTAGAATCTTGCGTTCGCAATGCCTTGACCCATCTACCCTTCGCGAACGCGGCCCCCTTCCCGCGAACGCGAAGGGCATTGTTGCCCAGCGATTTTTAAATGCCAAAACAGAAACAGTGACGGGATTTAGTCCATATTTCACACGAGTTCTTCTTCTCCACAGCTCTTGAGCGAATTTTTGAGCACTTTTTCACCAAAGCTTCTTGAGTAAGTAAATTCCCACTCATTTCCTTCATCTTCCTTCATTAATTAATGAGTTTCTAAACCTAAATCATGTAATCTAGGGTTGAAATTGGGGGAAAAAGGGTAGAGTTTAGGGCTTTTCGATTTTTCCTTGATTTAGACCTCGTTTTGGGGTCGAATTTGAAAATAAATTGTATATCCGGGCTCGTGGGGGAATGGATAACATGGAATTGGTTCGAACCTCGTGTTTTGACCAAGCGGGCCCGGGGTCGATTTTTGGAATTTTGGGAAGAAAGTTTAGAAAATCATATTTAGGCATTGGGTTTAGTTTGTTTAGCTATTATTAATATTGTAAAGTCATTATTTCATAGATTTGCCTGAGTTGGAGCCGAATTCGAGGGGTAAAGCTATACTAGAGGCTTGAGTTGAGTTTGGAGCCTCCGAGGTAAGTGTTTGATCTAACTTTGGCTTGAGGGAATAGGATTAGAGTATTATTTGCTAATTGCTAAATGTGGAGTACGGTTTATAGGCATGGTGACGAGTATCTATAAACCCGTGTCTAGCATGACCGTGAGTCCTTATTTGTGCTTATTCGGAATTCTGTAGTGACTCTTCCTTGTTTAATTGATGGTTGCTATATAATGTGAACAGTATGAAGAGGAATTATGACTTGTAAACTCCTTGGAGCGTTGGCTCGAATTATGACCTGGTTAGGAAGTAAGAAATGAACGAAAGAGAAAGAGATGTAATTATTCCCTTCCCGGGACGCGTAAGTTATTGTCATTACTCCCTTGCCGGGAACTAGCTGTTTACTTGCATTCTCCCTCGCCGGGATAGTTGAATTGATACTTGTTCCCTTGTCGGGAAACCATTATATATTATGAAATGGGATCGTGTGGCACGCCGACCACTTATATATTATGAAATGGGATCGTGTGGCACGCCGACCACTTATATATCATGAAATGGGATCGTGTGGCACGCCGACCACATTATATATTATGAAATGGGATCGTGAAGCACGCCGACCACTTAAATATTATGAAATGGGATCGTGTGGCACGCCGACCACTTATATATTATAAAATGGGATCGTGTGGCACGCCGACCACTTATATATTATGAAATGGGATCGTGTGGCACGCCGACCACTTATATATTATGAAATGGGATCGTGTGGCACGCCGACCACGTATTCTGTGTTAGAAGAGATTAGTTGTAGTTTTCCTTATTTATTCCTACCGTTCTATTTTATCTGTTATCCCCAAAAGCATGTTACCCTCCCAGCCTTAATTATTACTTTCCGCTGTTATCTTTTGTAGTGTTTGTATGTATATATATCTGCACAGGTTGATTGGTAGTCCTGTCTAGCCTCGTCACTACTTCGCCGGGGTTAGGCCAGGCACTTATCAGCACATGGGGTCGGTTGTGCTGATGCTACACTCTGTGCATCTTTTTGCATAGATCACAGTACCGGAGCAGGAGCTTTTGGACAGCAGTAGGAGCATTGGGAGCTGACTTCAGTCCAGAGATTCCCGAGGTAGCCTTGCTGACGTCCGCATGGCCCGGAGTCTCTCTTATCCTTGTTTTTTTCATTCGTTTGACTTCCTTTGTATCGGATCAGACAGTACTGTGTTTTATTCAGACTTTGTATTTAGCATTCTGTAGAAGTTCGTGAGTTAGTGACACCAGATCTGGGTAGAGATGTATTTGAGCTTCCGCACTTGGTTTCAGTTATTTATGTTTTGAGACTTCCGCTTTTATATTAATTGTCTCATCTTTCTTATTATTGTTGATGTTGTCAAGAGAGGTATTAAATTAATTGGCTTGCCTAGCTCCTATTAGTAGGCGCCATCACGACTCCCGAGGGTGGAAAATCCGGGTCGTGACAGTAAGTCTCTTGTCTAACCTTGTAAGAGGGAATCTACCCCATAGGTATTGTAACTAAATATTTTTTTTCTAATTGTGGGGAGCTACGTACGTACGAGGTGACGAGAGTCCGTGCGTAGCTACTATTATGCTATTGTTTGGGTAGTTTTAGGATCCAATTCATGAACTATTTGGAATTTCTCACTATACTTGTTAGGTTAAAATGCCTAAATCATTTTAGAACTTGTTAGAGAAATTTTGAAAGGTAGTTAATGAAATTTGTATTACCTTGGATATAAATCATTAATACTGTTTAAGTCAAATGCTTATAAAATATTCCTTCTCTTCTTGTGGAGCGGGTCGAACGCCTCGACAGTAGATAAATGTGTCTATGGATCGTGCCACACATCCCTCGACAGTAGATAGATGTGTCTCGGCATATATCGTGCTTAATAATAACAATTACACGATGCTTTGACATTTTAATGCAGCTTGTGAAGATAAATGATTTATTGGAAATTATTGAATTATGAAAGAATTATATATTTCTGCTTGTTAAGGAAATTATTGTTATTCACATAAACCATGTTTATTTAAATATCTTTATTAATATTATTGACCCATAGTGAGTGTCGAAGTCGACCCCTCATCATTACTTCTTCGAGATTAGACTTGGTACTTACAGGGTACCCGTTGTTAACGTACTCATTCTACGCTTGCTGCACTTTTTGTGTAGGATCTGAGATAGGTGCATCAGGCGATCCTACAGGTGCACATCGCCGTTACACCGCGGCCTAGTGGTGAGCTGCCTTTCTTGAGCCGTTCCGCAACACTTAGTATCTCTCTTTGTATTTGTATTCTGTCTATTTTTTGTTCAGACAGTATTTAAAATTTTGTATAATCTACTAGATGCTCATATACTTGTGACACCAGGTCTTGGCACACGCTTTAGTAGAATTTTGGGTTGGAAGTATTATTATTTTGGTTTTTATTTATTTAGACTTGCCATTTTTCTTAAATCTTGCAAGTAAGGAAAAGTTTAATTATTCTGAAATTTATTAAAAGAGGATATATATGTTTAATTCACTAGTTGGCTTGCCTAGCGGTGATGTTGGACGCCATCGTGACAATTTGCTTATACCCTTTAATCATCATTTACTAGGCTTGTCTTACCGTGTAATATTATATATGTGAATTCTCAACTTGGTACGAGGTTTCCTTTCTGATTCAGCTTCATATTCATTGATCGTGGAGGTTTTTGTGATTCGAGTTATAGATTTGATTACACTTATTGATCATTTGATACTGATATGGTGGGATCGAGTTGCACGCAGCAACAAGTGAAATAAGGGTGGATTGATATGGTGAAATAAGGGTGAAATTGTACTGATATGGTGGTTGCGCGCCGCAACAGGTGAAATAAGGGTGGATTGATATAGTGATAAGGGTGAATTGTGATAATGATTCTGATTATATGTTGGGATCGGATTGCGCGCCGCAACATATATATATATATATATATATATATATATATATATATATATANTGATTTGGGCTGATTGCCATGTTTTGGGCTTCGTGCCGATTATTTAAACCCTTTAGGGATTATTATCATTGTTTTCATGACACTTAGCATATTAAATGATTTCAGCCCTGAGTTAAACCCTATTTTGAAATGTGCAGTCATATGTTAAGTTAAGTACTAATTGTATTTTCTGATGTTTGAGTTAAAGCTATACTTGACATTGCCCAAGTGGCTCATTTGCATGTTCTGGACTGAGGATGGATCGGGCTGCACGCCGCAGCGATACTATGTTGATATTGCGCTTGGGCTGTAGGAGCCCCTCCGGAGTCTGAACCCCCACAGTGAGCGCGGGTACCCAAATGGATCGGGCTGCGCGCCGCAACGGTCATGTGCATTGAATTGCATTCATGCATTGGTTCCTGTTTGTATTACGTGTTATGACATTCAGCACTCTCATTTCATTGGCATTCATGTTACTTCTTGCACTGTTTACCAGACGCCCTGGTGTTAATTGTTAGTGGAGTGTTGTGCCCGAGGGGCTGACTTATGTGCGGACTTGCATTAACTGATTACGCATTCATTTGCTTGACTGTTGGAAAAGGATATTTTCAAGAGAGGTTTTTAAACTGAGCCAGATATTTTCTAAAGGATTTTTTCACGATCTTACTGTTTTCTAAAAAGGGTTGTACTGTCCTATATGGCATGATGGAGTGGTCTTACGTGAATTCTTGTCTCTCAGTTATTATTTACTCTTATTACCACTGAGTTGGAAGTACTCACTTTACTCCCTGCACCTTACGTACAGTTGCAGGTATTGTTTACCCGGTAGCGGGTGATTAGCAGACTGAAGGTAATACTAATGTAGCTGAGCAAGGTGACCGCCAGCGATCGCGGCACCGGACTTCATCTTTTGGATTCCAGATTTCATTTTATATATATATGACCCTGTAGTTGTGTTCCTACTTCTTAGATGCTCGTGACTTGTGACACCCCGGTCGGGTAGTAATTAACAGTTTCTAATGCCATTAAGTTGTATCTTCTATTCATTTATGTTTAATAATTGTTAGTGAAAGGATTTGGGTTAGCTGGCTGGTCTTGTCTTCATGAGAGCCGCCATCACGACACGGGTATGAGAATTGGGTCGTGACACTCTCTCTCTCTCTCTCTCTCTCTCTCTCTCTCTCTCTCTCTCCCAAAACAATAAAATTCGTTTTAGCTTTTATATATATATATATATATTATATATATATATATATAAAAGCTAAAACGAATTTTATTGTTTTGGCATATAGTATATGAAGTATTATTGCTATTACAAATAAGTTTTAACCACATAAATCACCAGCAAAACAAAGTTAAAAAGTTTTAAAATACATATTATTCATTAGTTTTATCATTATGATAGGATACAGAAATACATATAAAAATTAAAATAAAATTGACGGATGTCAAAGATTAAGAACATAGGAATAGTATTTTAAAAGCTATAAGACACTTGGTTGCGACAATACAATATACATAAAATTTAATCTTAATAGTTATGTCATCTTTTCATTAAGTTTTTACAACACTGCAAATATGTAGTTTTTACTTTTAGCTAATAAGTTATTTTTCAATTTAGAAAGAAGAATACACTATGTATCGTTAATTAGTATTTAGTGTGGATAAAGAACTCACGCTTCTTTTTTCACTAATTAATAAATAAATGAAAACCACTAGATTGAAAAGCGTTTAACTGCGGAGGAGTTATACGTAAAAGTTAATGAAATAAAAGGTTAAACATGAAGAGATGCGAACAATCGTAACGATGAAGACCCATACATTATTACGAAAAATTAAAACAGAAACGAACTAATGGAATAACATTCTCTAATTAGTATAAGCTTCAATTATTCTTGTCCAAGTGCAATTTTGTTTTAAATAAGGAGAAACTTATGATGACACAACATTTAATATTTAGTTTATAATTTTCACTTGACCTATGTTTTTATCTCAAATATTATTTTAATTTTATTTAGACACAATATTAGCAGATAATAGTTATCTACTAGCCATATTTTTTTTTTCTTGTAATAATGTCGTAGCATAGGATATCAGAAATTTATTTATATGATAAAAAATATAATTTATTCATAAATTTATGTTATTGACATTATAAATACGTGCAACGCATCGTATACTAAAGCTAATTTTCCTCAAAAGGACGACTAAAGTTGGGTTTCAATTCATACGGCTGGTAGTTCCCTGTTCCTTAAGTTGTACGCAAATTTTGTCTTATTGTGTTTATATTTCTGGTTTTTTACACTTCGTTATGTTTCTTTCTCTAAACTCATTGGAGCATCATTTCACTCAACAATCTTGCTCTAAAATCTGGCTATCGATCTCTCTGCATGATTATATTTGTTTATTTAAACTCTTACGTGGAGAGTAAAAAGGACGAGAGAAGGTGTACTAATAAACCAATGAAATAATTGATATATGCCCAGAGTAGAATAATTTTAAAGGCAAACAATCTTCAAGAAACCCTAATCAACGCCCTAATTAATTACTCAATTTTATATTTTTATTTTTGTCATCATGTTTTTGCCCAAATACTTTGGTGTACGTACGTTACGTTAAATAAGATGTTACACTTTTTTTTTTTTAATTTTAAATAAGAAGTTACACGCATGTTAATATCATTATTTTACCAATCATTGAAAAGTAGTTCGACAAGGTACGTAGGCCTCATTTGTCTGCATTTAATGGAGTTCTGAATTTTAATCATTCAGATCTCATACATTAAGTGTTTTTATTTTAATGCCTGAATCTTAATTATTCATATCTTAATTAATCATTAAGTATGTTTTTTTTTACTTCACAACCACTTAATGGGTCTGAATAGGCCTGTATGAATAAGATCCATAACACAGACTTAATTTCATTAAGATGCTATCATCCAAATTTATTATTAACTGCCGCCACCACCTAACATACCAACTAGCACCATGCCACCACTACCACCACTATACTCAACCACCACCACCGCCACCACCATCATCATCAATCATAGCTGCCAGCATTATCGACTACCACCACCCTCCACTCCCATCATTATCGTTCTCAACCATAACTAATATTTATCCACCTCAACTACCAGAACTAAACACCTCATCACCATCAACAACCATAGCCGGCACAACCCATTATTATAAACAACCACCACTCACCACCATCTTCGTCAATCACAACTACCACCATCACCTTCCATTATTAATCATCACCGTCCACCACCACCATCATCAATCATAATCGCCACCACTGCTTTGTTAGGGCATGGTCATGAAACATTGGTTGGTAGTATTATTTATTATAGTCTTGCTTAAAAATGGTACTATATATATTTTCAAGAATTAAGAAATCAATATTAAAATACTGTTGGGTTTTTAAGGTATTTAATTAATATATTAAATACTTAAAAGAGGGTGAATGGGAAATGGAGGGAAATAAAATTTTTGAGTGAAATTTTAAGTTCCCCCTCCCTTGGCAAATGGGCATTGTCCCATATTGGAAGAGGAAGAGGTTTTTTATGGGTATATAAGCAATTGCTCTTCTTCTAGCTCTTAAAGAGTTGAGAAGAAGGCAAGCCTCGCGCCGTCGTCGTCGTCGCTCGCTCGGCTCCGCTTCGGCTTCGGCTTCGGCTACGGCTACGGCTTCGGCTTCGGCTTCGGCTTCGGCTTCGGATTCGGATTTGATTAACTTTTTGGACCAAATTTATTTGTTAATAGTAAAATATTAACAGAAATGTTATTAAATATTTGTTTTAATAACAAAATATTAATATTAAATATTAATATTAAATCCAATCCGTTTTTCTGTTTTGGTAACAGAAAAGTAACTACCCTCTTCAATTTTCCCTCTTTATTTTCCCTCTTTATTTTATTGAGTAAATGGCCATTTATGTAATGGCATTTATGTTGTGGGCGTTTTGCATAAACAGCCATTCTGAAGAGACCCAACTTTGGCTATAAATACAACACTATTCTGCTCAGAATTTTAACTACAATTTTCTGAGTTTCCTCTCCTTCTTCTGCATACTTTTAGCATCAAAACAAAGCAAAAAGTAAGTGTGATTTGCTACCGAACTTTGTGTTCGCTGAAACNGTCATATTTTACTATCTGCGAAAGAAGGGGAAATATGGACGTGATATTCATGTAAACTTCACCACAACTGATTGTTTGTTTGGTGATAAGATAAAAGGTATTTATTCAAAACGACAGAAAAGATGTCTGTGATCAGTGGTAAGCATAGAATTGCTGATTACATACAAGGTTATTACATGCTATGCAACAAAGCATGGCATACTGTCGACTATGTACTCTTCCCAATTAATGGTTCAGCTGCTTGGCACTGGGTCTTGGGGATATTATCATTCCATGAGAGGTGCATTTATGTGTATGATTCTATGAGAGGTGCATTACATGATGCTACCGTGTTTAAGGAGGTTGATACATATGCTACTGTGCTCCCATATTTCATGCACGTGGTTGATTTTTACAACAAAAGAAGTGATATTAACTTGGATGGTGGTCCATACCGCGGGAAGAATATGTTGGATCCTTTCGAAGTGATATTGGTTGATGATCTGCCATCACAACAAGACACATACGTTACATATATTATGACATTGATATTGTATAGTTTTTATATATTATATCAGTGATACTTTATATTTGTTTTTGCAGTGACTGTGGGGTCTATATGGTATCATTTGCAGAGTATTTTATTGAAGGCAGGGATATAATTGATTATCAACTTGATGCTATACAACTTCGTAACAGGCTTGGTGTTTTGTTATGGAACTATGGAAGAATGACACAGACACAAAACTACGTCTCTGATTCGGAGGTGACGAAAAGAAATGAGCGTAAAGGACTTGCAAAAAGACAGAAGTAGTATTTGGTCTAAAAGTCCATCGCTTTTGATGTTAGAATAAGAAGTATCTTAGATATGACATTGGTGACAATTTAGGATATTAATGCCTTTATATGTGAAAAGCAGTAACAATATTTTTTGGGCAATATTGTTTACATTCAGTTGCATTATAATTGTTCATTCTTACTTAAAGTACATTAGTATGTCTGACAATCTTTCCCCGTATGCATATATGCTATTTGGGAGTTTCTTACAACACTAGTATTTTATCTACTACGGTCAGAACTCTTTATAACAACATCCTTATATAACAACTAGGCAAGTTTATTAGGAACCAAATATCGTATTTTGTTATAATATATGTTATCTATAACAACAACTCGCTATAACATCCAAAATTATCCGGAAAAAAATGAGATTGTTATATAGAGATTTGACAGTATTACATTAGATTATTTTGTGTACTACGAGGATCATGTTGGGTTTTTAAGGTATTTAATTAATATATTAAATACTTAAAAGAGGGTGAATGGGAAATGGAGGGAAATGAAATTTTTGAGTGAAATTTTAAGTTCCCCCTCCCTTGGCAAATGGGCATTGTCCCATATTGGAAGAGGAAGAGGTTTTTTATGGGTATATAAGCAATTGCTCTTCTTCTAGCTCTTAAAGAGTTGAGAAGAAGGCAAGCCTCGCGCCGTCGTCGTCGTCGCTCGCTCGGCTCGGCTTCGGCTACGGCTACGGCTACGGATTTGGTCAAATGATTGATTGATTAACTTTTTGGACCAAATTTATTTGTTAATAGTAAAATATTCCGTTTTTCTGTTTTGGTAACAGAAAAGTAACTACCCTCTTCAATTTTCCCTCTTTATTTTCCCTCTTTATTATTGAGTAAATGGCCATTTATGTAATGGCATTTATGTTGTGGGCGTTTTGCATAAACAGCCATTCTGAAGAGACCCAACTTTGGCTATAAATACAACACTATTCTGCTCAGAATTTTAACTACAATTTTCTGAGTTTCCTCTCCTTCTTCTGCATACTTTTAGCATCAAAACAAAGCAAAAAGTAAGTGTGATTTGCTACCGAACTTTGTGTTCGCTGAAACACTGGGGTTTGAAGTACCACTACACCAGTGTGTAATTCGTTCTATCCTGGGAGGAAATAATCCATAACCTTGGGTACTAGGAGGAGATTAAATTCCTTAAGGAAACACTGTGAATTCAGTGGGCTCGAATTGGTTTATGTCATTTCTGTTTATATTCATTACTGTTTATATTCATTTATATTTCCAGAATTTTACAAATACAGTGTAATAACAAATACTATGTTAAAATCTTTTATACGAAGCAATTTATGTAATTTTTTACTGTTGACTTGATGGGTTAGGCAGCAAATTGAAGTTTTGCATGGCCATATATGGTAGTGAGAGCTACTCTTTTCTTTTTAAACCTTAAGTCTCAACTCTCAATTTTAGATGTGGAATTAAATAGTTTTATAATTGATAAAATTCCAGCTTTGCCCCTCTTAAAAAAGGGGATGAGTGTTTGTCGGATGTTATGTCTGAGGTTTTAATTAATTTGCAACAAAAGCAAAGAGTGTATAATTTATAAAACCTCTTGATGGGATAATACTTTATAAATTAAATAATTTCTGTATGGAAAATAGTAAAGTACAAGAATTTTTAAAAAAAAAATACAAGAGTTGATGGGAAGAAGATATTTTTAAAAGAAAAGAGATAATAATGTACTAAAAATAGGAAGAGTCACAAATTTTAACCCTAAGATCTCCTGTTTATAATAAAAATATAAGGCACGTGTATGTTATCCGTGTTTTAATAATATTAAAATTTGGTCAAACAAGTTTCTATAGTTAATAAATAAGTTACAGGTTTCTAGAAAAGCAGATAAACCTGTAGGAAAGTTCTTAATACGTATAAGAAGAGATAATATTTAGCAATCAAACAATTACTTATTCGACTAAGTTTCTAAATAAACTGATGATGTAGGTAGTTATATATGAATATAGTACATAATTTATAAGCTAACTTACCTCTACTTATTTTCTTTTGTTAATCATATATACTTTGACTCTTGTTTCTCCTACATATATACAATCAGTCAAAAACTATGATACGTAAATTTAACATCACGATATCATCTTCTTGTAAAACCTACACTGAAAATAAGATGTTCTTTATATCTGATTGTTTTTCTTTTTTTCTTAATTAATCCGTTCTTCATTTCAATTGAGGCCATGATTAATTGAAGTAATCTTTTAAACCCACAATTATTCTGTTAAATAGGTTATAGTAATGATTCACGATTATACCCGATTCCAGTCGTAGGGAACATATCTAGTCCCAGAACCCGAGATATATATTACTCCCACCGTTTCATATTAGATGAGGTACTTTTCTTTTTAGTCTGTTCCAAAACAAATGACGCATTTCTAAATTTGAAAATAATTCAACTTTAAACTCTTCATTTTACCCATTTACCCTTAATGGGAAACTTTTACAGCCACACAAATGGCATGACCCTACAAACCTTTTACCCCTTAAGCTTTTAAGACCACAAGTTTCAAAAGTCTTTTTTTTTTCTTAAACTCCGTACCAAGTCAAACTACCTCATCTAATATGAAACGAAGGGAGTACAATATGTTGGGTTTTTTAAGCATTAATATGGCTTAAAAGAGGGTGAATGGAAAATGGAGAAAAATATTTTTAAGTGAAATTTTAAGTTCCCCCCCCCCCCCCCCCTGATAAATGGACATTGTCCCATATTGGAAGAG
>NW_017671615.1:190508-200112 GCF_001879085.1 Nicotiana attenuata
CCCCCCCCATCAAAGGGACATTCTCTCATATTGGAAGAGGAAGAGGTTTTTTATGGGTATATAGGTGATTGCTCTTCTTCTAGCTCTTAAAGAGTTGAGAAGAAGGCAAGCCTCGCGTCGCCGTCGTCGTCACTCGCTCGGCTCGGCTTCGGCTTCGGCTTAGGCTTCGGATTTATGATTGATTGATTAATTTTTTGGACCAAATTTATTTGTTAATAGTAAATATTAACAGAAATGTTATTAAAAATCCGTTTTAGTAACAAAATATTAATATTAATATTAATATTAAATCCAACGAAATATTAAACGTTTTTTCGTTATCCGTTTTCCATTGGGTACTAAATAAATGTCACGACCCGGATTTCCCACCCTCGGGAGTCGTGATGGCGCATACTATTAGGAGCTAGGCAAGCCAATTATTTATTACCTCTTTTAGCAAACCTCGACATTAATAAAAACAACGAAATATTTAATAGAAAAGCGGAAGTCTTAAATATAAATAAACTGAAAGCAATGCGGAAGTTCGATACAACTCTACCCAAGAACTGGAGTCACAAACTCAAGAACGTCTAGAGAATGCTAAATATAATGTCTGAATAAAAACATAGTTTTGTTTGTTCCGGTATAAAGAATAACAAACTAAAGTAAAGATAGAAGAAACTCCGAGCCTGCAGACGTCAGCAAGGCTACCTCGGTGTCTCTGGACTGAAGTCAGCTCCCCAATCTACTGTTGCTGTCCAAAAGCTGCTCCGGCACCATGATCTGTGCAAAAAGATGCACAGAGTGTAGCATCAGCACAACCGACCCCATGTGCTGGTAAGTGCCTGGCCTAACCCCGGCGAAGTAGTGACGAGGCTAGACCGGACTGCCAAACAAACCTGTGCAGTTCAATATATATGTATGCAATATAAAGGTATACAGAAATTAACCAGTCAAGAGGGAGGGGAGCATGCTGTAGGGGCTGTAACAGTTCAGGTATAAAATCAATAAATAAGGAATGAAACAGTACAACTACAATATCAACGAGAGTAGAAATACATATAAGAATTAAAATAAAATTGACTGATGTCAAAGATTAAGAGCATAGGAATAGTATTTTAAAAGCTATAACTTGGTTGCGACAATACAACATACATAAACATTAATCTTAATAGTTATGTCATCTTTTCATTAAGTTTTTACAACACTGCCAAAGTTTTTACTTTTAGCTAATAAGTTATTTTTCAATTTAGAAAGAAGAATACAGTATTTATCGTTAATTAGTATTTAGTGTGGATAAAGAACTCACGCTTCTTTTTTTCACTAATTAATACATAAATGGAGACCACTAGATTGAAAAACGTTTAACTGCAGAGGAGTTATACGATGTAATAGTTAATGAAATTAAAATTAAACATGAAGAGATGCCAACAATCATAACGATGAAGACCCATAAATTATTACAAAAAATTAAAACAGAAACGAACTAATGGAATAACATTCTCTAATTAGTATAAGCTTCAATTATTCTTGTCCAAGTGCAATTTTGTTTTAAATAAGGAGAAGCTTATGATGACACAACATTTAATATTTAGTTTATAATTTTCACTTGACCTATGTTTTTACCTCAAATATTATTTTAATTTTATTTAGACACAATATTAACAGATAATACTTATCTACTAGCCATGTTTTTTTCCCCTGTAATAATGTGTAGCATATGATTTCAGAAATTTATTTATATGATAAAAAATATAATTTATTTATAAATTAGTGTTATTGACGTTATAAACACATACAACGCACCTACACTAAAACTAATTTTCCTCAAAAGGACGACTAAAGTTGGGTTTCAATTCATACGGCTGGTAGTGGTAGAACTACTCTTGCTAAGTCCACCCTAAATACCACCTCAAACTAAGCCATGCAAAGTATCAAATTTTCCTTTTCTATTACAAATTCTATTGATCGTATTCCGCATAATTTTATCCGGAGAACTACTAAAGTTCGCAAGAAGTTGCAGCTCATTAACTGGAATACTATTACAGCCTCATTTGTGTTTTCTTAAGATTAATACGTTTGAATTTGAATACACATCTAAATACCAAGATGTGTATTAAGATTAAGATATTTGAATCTATTCACACATCTGAATATTAAGATGTGTATTAAGATATGAATACTAAATGAGTAAGACTGTTTGATTATTTTATATCTGAATGTATAAAGTTTACCTTTATTTGAAATATAATAAAAATAAAATTCAAATGAAATACTAATTAATCTAACATTCTATCAATATAATATATATATATATATATATATATATATATATATATATATATATATATTAAATATGATAGTATTTGGTGGTGATAACTAGCGGTAGTGCTTGTGAATGACGACTAGAGGCGGTGGTTGATGGTGGTGGTTCGGAGTAGTAGCTAGTGTTGATAAGCAGTTGTGGCGATTATGATTGAGGATGGAGGTGGTGGATGGTGATGGTTAATAATGGAAGGTGGTGGTGGTGGTAGTTGTGATTGACGAAGATGGTGGTGAGTGGTGGTTGTTTATAATGATGGGTTGTGCCGGCTATGGTTATTGATGGTGATGAGGTGTTTAGTTCTGGTAGTTGAGGTGGATAAATGTTAGTTGTGGTTGAGAACAATGATGGTAGGAGTGGTGGGTGGTGGTAGTCGATAATGCTGGCGGCTATGATTGATGATGGTGGTGGTGGCGATGGTGGTGGTTGAGTATAGTGGTGGTAGTGGTGGCATGGTGCTAGTTGATAATGTTAGGCAGTGTCGGCAGTTAATAATAAATTTGGATGATAGCATCTTAATGAATTAAGTCGATGTTATGGATCTTAATTATACAGTCCTACTCAGACCCATTAAGTGGTTGTGAAGTAAAAAAATAAATAAACACACTTAATGATTATGAATAATTAAGATTCAGGCTTTAAAAAAAATACTTAATGTATGAGAACTGAATGATTAAAATTCAGACCTACATTAAATGCGGACAAATGAGGCCTACGTACCTCATCGAACTACTTTTCGATGATTGATAAAATAATGATATTAACATGCGGCGTGTAACTTCTTATTTAAAATTTAAAAAAAAGTGTAACATCTTATTTAACGTAACGTACGTACACCAAAGTATTTGGGCAAAAACATGATGACAAAAATATAAAATTGAGTAATTAATTATGGCGTTGATTAGGGTTTCTTGAAGATTGTTTGCCTTTAAAATTATTCTTCTCTGGCCATATATCAATTATTTCACTGGTTTCAATATTAGTACACCTTCTCTCGTCCTTTTTTACTCTCCAAGTTTAAATAAACAAATATAATCATGCAGAGAGATCGATAGCCAGATTTTAGAGCAAGATTGTTGAGTGAAATGATGCTCCAATGAGTTTAGAGAAAGAAACATAACGAAGTGTAAAAAACCAGAAATATAAACACAATAAGACAAAATTAACGTACAACTTAAGGAACAGGGAACTAAGGAACTTTTAAAAACTTGTTAGGGCATGGTCATGAAACAATGGTTTGTGGTATTATTTATTATAGTCTTGCTTGAAAATGGTACTAAATATATTTTCAAGAATTAAGAAATCAATATTAAAATACTATGTTAAAATCTTTTATCGAAGCAATTTATGTAATTTTTTACTGTTAACTTTTATACGAAGCAATTTAAACCTTAAGTCTCAACTCTCAATTTTAGATGTGGAATTAAATAGTTTTATAATTGATAAAATTCCAGCTTTGCCCCTCTTAAAAAAGGGTATGAGTGTTTGTCGGATGTTATTTTTGAGGTTTTAGAGCCTGTTTGGATGGTCATGCTTTAAGTGACTTTTAAGTCAAAATAGCTTTTAAGCCATAAGTTAGGAATTCTAACTTTTTGTTTTTGGCTTGTTTTTGTCATTTTAGCTTAAAAACAAGTGCTTAAAAGCACTTTTTTGCTTTATCCAAACACTACAAAATGGCTTAAAAGCTATTTTAGCTTAAAAGCACTTAAAACAAGCCAATCCAAACGGGCTCTTAATTTGCAACAAAAGCAAAGAGTGTATACTTTATAAAACCTCTTGATGGGATAATACTTTATAAATTAAAGAATTTCTGTATGGAAAATAGTAAAGTACATGTCACGACCCATTTCCACAATAGGTCATGATGGCGTCCAACACCATTGTCGGGCAAGCCAACGCGGAAATATAATTAAATTCTCATTTTACCTTTACCAACTAATTTCAGAAATTTCTTATATTAAGGTTAAAACAAGCAATAACTAGTAAAGTACCAAAATAATTATACAATCCCAAAAGAATAGTCTACTAATGTGTGTGTCAAGACCTGGTGTCACAAGTTGTGGGCAACTAGTAGAATATACAAAAGAGCAACCCTATCCTATTGTCCGAAATAGAATAGACAGCAAAAATAAGTAAAGAGAAACTCCATCAAGCTGCTAAACGGCACAGGAAGGGAGCAGCCCACCGTGGAAGTCTCGGAATAGGCTCACAGATACGCACCAGACTGATAGCCTGATGTACCTGCCTCAAATCCTGTACAATTAAGTACAGAAGCGTAGTATGAGTACATAAACAATACTCCCTCCGGTCCAAAATAAGTGATTTTTTGGCCTTTTTCTTGTGGTCCAAAATAAGTGATTTTTTCAGATTTCAAGAATGAATTAATTATTTTTTTCCTACATTATCTCTGAAGTAAATGGTGTTGGAATATGTGTTAAGAGTGTTTATGTGAGATAGTAAAGGTTAATATGGTCAATTCCATTCTAATTAATGCTAAAAGGTGGATTTCTTAATTTGTGTGAAAACATCCAAAAAATTACTTATTTTGGACCGGAGGGAGTATGTACCCAGTAAGTATCCTGTCTAATCTCAAAAAAGTAGAGACGAGAGGTCGACTTGACACTTACTAGGGTCAAATAATATGAGATATGAACTTTACTGTGCATGGATAAAAACAAATGAATAGCAGTATATAACAAGAACTAACAAGTTCTCTCCTAAGCAATGTCACCACTGGCAATGTTCAGTTTAGGACAAATAATAATCTCAATCATAGAAAATACTGGGTAAAGCAGGCACAAATAGTGCCGAGGTCGTAGGCCCGATCCAACATAAAGCAAATTGTGCACTGCCGAGGGTCGAGCGGCACGAACCATAGATGCATCTATTACCCCGCTCGCGAATCAACCATGCGACGTGGTCACATGTAATTAAACACATCAACAGGCAAACAATAACATATAACTGGAGAGAAACTACTCATTGAATTATCATCTTCTCTTTTAAAAACCAAGAATGGTCATGTTCCTCTTAATTAATCTCATTTATCATAATCACCACGATTAAACAATCCAAATTAAACATAGAGTTGCAAGGATACCACCTAAAGCATGCTTTTGGGTCCTAAACTACCCGGACTTAGCACAATAGTAGCTACGCACAGACTCTCGTCACCTAGTGCGTACGTAGCCCCCGCATTTAATGGCAAATTATTAGATTACATCACCTATGGGGACAATTCCCTCTTACAAGGTTAGATAGGAGGCTCACCTCGCTCCAATGTGCACTTCCAATACCAAGAATGAGCCCGAACTCTCAATTTGGAGCCGAGCGATTCAAAGCTAGATAAACGAGGTAGGAACTAGCCAATACAAGCTTACAAGATCATATTTTAACTATTTAAGCAATTCCCCACCCCTAAACACAAGTTCCCTAAAATCCGACCCCGGGTCCACGTGCCCGGATTCCCAAATTTTTCAAGAGAAGTTGTTCTTCATAACCCAAGGATCAATAATATATGATTTCTAATTCATTTCATAACAAATTTTGTGGTCAAATTCAACTTTTGTCAAAATCCTAGGTTTTTGCTCTAAACCCATGATTTCACCTTAATACTAGTGTTCAATCTACCTAAGACATAAGTATTAAACTAGAAATAGGTAGAACAAACTTAGCTCAAGATGCTAGGTGAAGGTCTTCTCTCAAAAGCTCTAAAATCGCCCAATGGAGGAGTGAAATATGGAAAAAATGGACTTAGAACCCGTACTAAATGAAGCTAACCGCTTCAGCGATTTCCGCATCTGCGGTCAGGGGACCACATCTGCGAGAAAGAGACCGCATCTGCGGACGTTGGCCAAATGGGCTGGGACCGTTTCTGCGGTCTTGGAGCCACTTCTGCGTCTTGGAATCCACTTCTGCGGTTTTGGGCTTGGCCTGCCTTGGCCGCATCTACGAGGGAAGGACGGTTTCTGCGGTTCCGCACCTGCGGCCGACCAACCGCAGGTGCGGTTATGACAGAAGCAGCAGCTTCAGCACTTCCTACATTTTTCAACTTCACTCGAGCCTCGTCCGTTTGACGCTCGGGGCTCTCGGGCCCCGTCTGAACATACCGACAAGTCTGAAATCGCGGTAAGCGCGGTTTGGTACGCGAAAATAAAGGTACGCAATCTCCAATTTATTATATCAGCAAAACCTTGGTTGACACCGGAACGAGGTATCCCCACCTCGAAAAATTGGCTCTGGCATTGGTAATAGCTTCACGGAAGCTTAGACCGTATTTTCAATGTCACCCCATAAAGGTGGTGTCGACCTTCCCCCTCAAGAGCATCTTGCACAAACCCGAACTGTCAAGTAGATTGGCCAAATGGGCCATAGAATTGAGCTAGCACGATATAACATATCAGTTGCGAACTGTGATAAAATCGCAAGTACTCGCCGATTTCGTCGCCGACTTCAATACAGAAATATTATTCGAGGTTGAGCAAGAAGCACTTCGCACCTCCCCCGGACGACCCGATCTATGGGTCCTCTACACCGACGGCGCATCTAATGCGTCAGGGTCTGGATTGGGACTCGTTCTTGAAGTCTCAACAAGCGAAATGATTCGCCAATCCATACGGTATCCCGAAATGACTAACAATGAGGCCGAGTATGAGGCCGTAATTGCAGGACTAAAACTGGCCCTAAAATATAGTGCACGACGAGTCATCCTCCGATGCGACTCACAACTCGTTGTTAACCAAGTTACCAGGACTTTCCAAATCAAGGAGCAAAGCTACAGAAGTACCAGGTAGAAATCCATAAGCTACTGCCAGAATTCGACAAATGCCTATTCGATCAGATACCTCGGGCGCAAAACATCGAAGCAGATGGTCTTGCCAAACTGGCAGCAGCAACCAAAAATATCACCAAGGAAAACGTGGTCGCCTTCCTCCACTCAATAATAGACCAAGTCGAGGTACATTCTATAAATTTAACTTGGGACTGGCGCAACTGCATCATAACATATCTGCAGGAGGGAACACTCCCGCAAGACAAAAGAAAAAGCCAAAAAGCGTCGAATACAGGCGGCCAGGTACAACCTCATAAATCACGACCTTTACAAAAGGACGTTCGACGGTCCTTTGGAAAAATGCCTAGGACCAAATCAAACAAGGCGTGTGCTCAAAGAAGTACACGAGGGTCACTGCGGTGCCGATACAGGCAACCGAGCCCTCGTCAGATGCCTCATTCGGGCAGGATACTACTGGCCCACTATGAAAAGGGAAGCCGCGGATTACGTCAAGAAATGTGAGCAATGCCAAAAGTACGCACCTATGATACACCAAGCGGGCGAACTCCTGCATTCCGTCACTTCACCATGGTCGTTCATAAAATGGGTAATGGACATCGTCGGACCCCTCCCAGAAGGGCGAGGTAAGATACGCTTCCTTTTGGTTTTAACTGACTACTTTTCCAAATGGGTGGAAGCAGGTGCATTTGCCCAAATACGCGAACAGGAAGTCATCACATTCATATGGAAAAACCTCATATGCCGCTTCAGCATCCCCCAAAGAAAACACTTGCGACAATGGACCTCAGTTCATCGGAAAAAAGACGATTGAGTTCTTCGAAAAATGGCACATCAAGCAAATACCCTCTACGACATACCATCCCGCTGGCAACGGTCAAGCAGAATCCTCCAACAAAACAATATTGAATATACTAAAGAAAAAGCTCGAGGATGCCAAAGGGCTATGGCCGAAATTGCTACCAGAGGTATTATGGGCCTACCGCACCTAGCCAAAAACCAGCACACGTGAAACGCCATATTCGTTAGTCTACGGGACTGACACCGTTATACCCGCTGAAGTCGGAAAGCCTAGCCTGAGATATTCCAATGAGAGTGGACCAAACAATGACGAGAACAGAATACAGGACCTGGACGAAGTAGAAGAACCAAGGGATATGGCTCATGTAAGGATGGTAGCCCAAAAACAACAAGCAGAAAGGTACAACAACAAGAAGGCCAAAATACGACCACTCAAAGTTGGGGACTACGTCCTCAAGGCCAAAACACAAGCAACCAGAGACCCAAATGAAGGAAAACTGGGAACCAACTAGGACGGGCCATATAAAATCACAGTAGCAGCAAACAAAGGGGCATTCCAACTAAAAACAATGGAATGAAAGCTACTACAAAACAACTAGAATGTCGCCCGCCTCAAATATTTCCACTTCTGAAAAGCGACGCAACCCAAGTCGTACTTTTTTTCCCTCACCCGGGTTTTGTCCCAATTGGTTTTTCTCAGGGAGGTTTTTAACGAGGCAACGAGGGGGACGTCTCAAAGTTCAAAGTATAATTCATCGCCCCGCCCGCCGATGACATCTCCAGGCCGAGTGATGAAAGGACTAGATACAAGGAAACTTCTCCAATATATGTATGAAACCGACATGTACAATACTCCAGTAAATGAAAAAGCAACATTTCACTCAACATTTTACTCTCTATCGATCTTCTTTTGCAACCTAGAGTTCGACTTCATTCGAAATGCAACAGGTTAAAATTTCGACATTAACTCGAAGTAACACCCCTACGGCGGCCATCGCCAAAGATAAGAGTTCGACATCGCTCGAACCACAACGGGTTAACATTTCAACATTAACTCGAAATAACACCCCTACGGCAAAGGCCGTCGCTAAAGACAAGAGTTCGACCTCTTTCGAAATGCAACGGGTTAAAATTTCGACATTAACTCAAAATAACACCTATACGGCTAAGGCCATCCCCAAAGATAAGAGTTCTACATCGCTCGAACCACAACGGGTTAACATTTCGACATTAACTCGAAATAACACCCTTACGGTTAAGGCCGTTTCCAAGACAAGAATTCGACCTCGTTCGAAATGCAATGGGTTAACATTTCGACACTAACTCGGAATAACACCCCTATAGCTAAGGCCATCCAAAGATAAGAGTTCGACATCGCTCGAACCACAACAGGTTAACATTTCGACATTAACTCGAAATAACACCCCTACGGTTAAAGCCGTTGCCAAGACAAGAATTCGACCTCGTTTGAAATGCAACGGGTTAACATTTCAACACTAACTCGAAATAACACCCCTACGGCTAAGGCCATCGACAAATAAAGAGTTCGAACTTGCTCAAATCATTTAATAGTCGACGTCACATGGATTACTTGACATCCGACGTTGCCCGAAGCACTATATAAACTTGTTCGAGTTATTAAATGCCGTGGTCGCCTACGAAAAAATATCACACAAGACTGGGTAGCGCAACCCCCCCCCCCCCCCAAACAA